>NW_019155116.1:0-7464 GCF_002288905.1 Enhydra lutris kenyoni | reverse complement strand
TGCCCAGCAGGGAGCCCGATGCGGGGCTTGATCCCAGGACCCTGGGAACATGACCTGAGCCGAAGGCAGATGCTTAATGCCTGAGTCATGCAGGCGCCCCCAGTGTTGGAAATTCTTAACATTTCTGCCATGCCAAAACAAAGTGATCAACTTGACAAATGTTTCTGGAGGTCTTCAGAAAATAGATGGGCTACCAGGAAGAAAGAGAATTAGATTTTCTAGAAAAGAATCAGGAAGAGACTAGCCTTTTAGCCAGGAATAGTGTGAAATTAAGGGATTGTAAAGTGATGTGTTACATTGATGTCAATAGTGAAAATCAATTTCTTCTCTATTTCCAAGAGTCTCTACACCCTTTTCTCTACCCTGAACATTGTCAACACAGAACATCTAATAAATGTCCTCAGGAGAAACCAGTAGAAGGAAATCCATCTGCCTATCCACCTCATTTTCCAAACTACAATTGTAATATAGGAAGGCCTTTGTCTACAATGAGCACTGACCTCAAGTCATTTTTTCCAAGAAGCCTTGCTAAATACCTTTGTTTTCCTCCCTCAAATCTTTCCTTTCCTTGTGGGCACAGAATCTAGAAATTCACCGTGTTTCCATCCATCACTATACTCTGTCTCTATTGTTAGACTAGCAGTTGTGAGTGGTTAGAGCCCATTGCGCCTTCTACCATGTACCTCCTCCCAATAGACACCCTCAATAATACACTGCATACAACATGGTTTAGGAAAGGTCAACTATCTCTCTGGTTATCTTCCTTCATACATTTAATGTGTCCTTCTGACCTCCCATGTAAGGATTTGGCTATCTCTGTCCTCTCTCATCAGACTGTGCTTCATCCTCTCAAAACCCTAGGTAGTTGTCTCACACCACAATCTGTTCCTTTGGAAAGCTAATTGGTTTTGCTTTGATTTGTTGTTGGAAAGATACCAGATCATCTGAGTCATGTGAAAGTTGTATCCTGGCTCAAAGTCCTGAGCTCTTCTCCAAATAGAGATCCAGATGACTTCTCCACCAAGAACCACCTGACTCACACCAGCTCAGGCAACATAATCTACAACAACCAGCTTCTGCCACCACTTTTTAAGGGAAACTCTTTATCCCTCTTCCTAGTTCTTTCTCATCCCCACTCTGCTTTGTGATTTCTGTGATAATTAAAGAAAAAAGGGACAAGGATAAACCAAATGAATATCATCCCAAAATCCTACTGACAATTTGGAATATACTTGCTGAAGAAATTGGTCTTTCCACATGACTTCACTTTAATTAAGGTTAAATTGAATCTGCCTTCTGGAAGCATATAACATATATCAATTGGTAATGGAGAGAAGTAGCCCAAGAACTGCTAGAGGGTAAGAGAAATCAACATTCACCACATATAACCAAGAAAACAGGTGTCACACATGGATAAGTGTTGTCTGGTCCTCTGGTGTTGGGGTGCTTCCCGCAATGTACATGGCAGTAGGGAGGCGGGGAGGGTGGAGAAGAGTTTAAGACTCCAAAGGCCTTTGAAATTAAAGAGTTGCAAATATGTTTTGTGATAACAGCAAACTGCTTCTTGGTCACCCAGTTTTTTAAAGACCACCAGGCAGCCACACCCCAGGGGACCTGGGAAACCTTTCTGCCTCTAGCCTGACCTGGCTCATAATCAATCCCCCACCATAACATTTAAAATTAGATAAGAAAGGCAGGGAGATACCTTGAGCAGCTGTAAAAATAGATACTTAGCTCCTTGGACCTGGAGGAAGAAGACCCTCAAATCCTCTCTGGTGATGGGGGACCCCCTTATCACACTGGACCTACTATTCTGCAAAGTACATACCGATGTCCTCCCTCAGAAGATAGGACACAGAGACTTTCAAACTCTCCAGTGAGAAATGAGGTGAAATGTGAAGGAGGCAGCAGAGCCAGATGGAAAAACCTCCATTCATTAAAAAAACATGTATAAGCTTACTATGTGCTGGGCCCTGTGGGAGAGACAAAGATGAAGAAAGCAAGCTCTGCACCAGGTCAGAAAGGAAAGACTAAGAATAGGGCAGGGCAAAGAGGTGGGAAGGACGCTGGAGGAGAAGCACCAAGGAATAACTTCCCTTAACTTATATTTTCTCATCAGAGCTGAGAACCTTTCTGGGCTGGAGGAGAACAGAGTGTAGGCCTGTGTATCACTCTGACCCCAGTAAACCTCCCTATCCTTCCCAAACTCACAAGGTACTGATCTACATCTCTCCCCCAAACCAAAGTCTAGCTCTAGTGCCATAAAATACCCTCTGCTCAAACCCCACGGTGCTAGACAGCCAGAGGCACTCCAAGCCCAGACTTCTTCCTCCCTGGCTCTGTCTCAACTTTCCTGCCAACTCTATAAGCAGGAGAAATCACTTACCCCTGGGCTTCTTCTGCCTCAGAGGAGAAACACTTGGGAAGAAAGTGCAAGCCAAACCCAGGAAGAAGCAGCAGCTTGGCCAAGAAGAGTCAGGACTAGGAGTGGAGCTCACAGGGTGCCCTGGAGGATTTGAGGCCCTAGAGAGGCGGGGCCTTCACAGAGGAGGGGCCTCAAGAGTGTGAGCACTGAGGAGGCTGGGCCTCAGGGAGCTGGGGCAAAGGGCAGAAGGGGCCTGGGAAGGACTTGTAAGTAGGAAGAAGGTGGTTTAGCTGGAATCTTGGCTAAAGGCTAAAGGTGGGCAATGGAAGACTAGTGAGGCCCTAAATGGGAGAGGAAGTGACTGAGGGTTTAAATGAGACTGTGCTGGGGACTATATTGGCAGTAGATGCAAATTTAGAAGTAAACAAACTTTCCAGGGTCCTGGGTATGGAGGAGGTCCTGATTGGCAAGAAGGGAGTGCAGGGAGCCTGGCGGAGCCAGGCCTATGGTGATTTAGAGGCAAATCCAGATCCAGTTAAAGATCTCACACAGCAGTCCTGTAATCAAGGATAGAAGCACCTCCTCCCACCCAGGTGCTTCTCCCAGAATCTCCTACCGGTTCCTCTACCATCGCCACCCATCCTTGCCTCAGCCACATTTCCAGTCACTCCAGGAGTAAAACTAAAAGGGAACTGGCTCAAGCTTTCCCCTGAGGGATCTCCCGAGACAGTCACCCAACGTTCACAGCATATTCTGACTGAATGAGCATCGAGCGTTGTGCTGGAGGAAGTAAAGACTTGGTCCCGGCCTGCAGAGCTTGCTGCTCTAGACGATCATAATGAAGGGATCCCAAGACCCTGAAACAGTGACCAAAGGAAGGTGCTTCCTCCTTCCCGAGCATTAATCTTCAAACAGAGGCAGGACTTCTCAGACGTGGATGGTGGGGGTGGGGCCTACTTAGAGACCCAGGGCTGAATGCACAAGTGAAGGGCCCACAAGCCATGGGTTTCAGGGAAAAGGGAAACCACTGCCTCTCCTTGATACTGCTGACATGCCTCTAAACTGTCAATTATGTGCCTTAAAGACTTGGGGTGGAGGTGGAGGGAGGGGAGAGGAGGGTAGCAGCAGGTCCCTAAAGAGACAGAGTCTATACTAACTATGCTAAGAGCACTGAACTTGGAGCAGAAAGAATTGCTCCAGATTTCAGAAGAACCTCCTACAAATCACACTGACACATCTGCAGGAGGCATGGGCCAAGGGCACTAACTGAGCACCTCCTATGTTCCAGGTGCTGTGCTGGGTAGGGGAGGAGTGGCCCAACCAAGACTACAGAGTCAGAATTCCTAGAGCCAAAGGGGGCAGGCAGGACAGGAAGGATGGTTGTCATGACAGAACCATAGGGGAGGGGCATCTGGGTGTTTGATCTGTTTCTGTTGCAACAGTCCTGGGCTGTCTTTCCCTGCCTCAGCTGGGATTTCCCCCAGATGGGCACCTGCTTGAGGGCAAGAAGGGCACCTACAGGAGGAGAATCTGTCTATCTGTACATCTGTCCCCAGAGCAATCCCTTCTCCTTTCTCCCTGTGCTATTTGCTGCCTGCTGGGTAGAGGTGGGAGACTGTGGGGAAGCCCAGAGCCCCCAGTCACCAGGTAATGAAGAGAACTGGCCCAGACCCCTCTTTCCCTATCTCCCCCTGGCCAGCTGCTGTGGGCTGGCATCCCGAGGTCCTGGGGCCTTGCATTAGGTATGGCCCAGCCCAGCGGTTCAGGGTTGGTACCTTGAGTCTGGGCACTACAGGCCTCGTGCCTCCAGCCCCTGTTGTCTCCAGACGCCCCATCGTGGACAAGGCTATGTTCCTTCTGTTCCCTTGCATGCTACTGCCCACCCTACTTGCCAGTGGAGAGGGCAGCCTCCTGAACTCCTTCTAGCCACTTCCAGGTCAGGCCCAGACCCCGTGCAAGTCCGACCTGAGCTCCATTCCCCTTCTTTGCCTCCCAGGGCTACACCCAGTGTCCATTCCAGCTGGTGCCAGTGCCCCTAGCGGTGTCCCAGCCCCCAGCCCCTGCCCATCTAGATGGACTTGCTCCCTCTTCCTGCTGTCCCCCAAGAGTCCACTGCCACCTCTGCTGCTCTTGCTGCTGTGCTCCTGCCCAGCCACCACAACAGTGGATACAGCCGTTCTGAAGCGCCCTCTGCCGCCCCCAGTGGTGGTGTCGCCCACTGTATAGGTCGTGTCCATCTCTGCCACCACCATCCCTGCAGCCACCACTGCTGCCTTAGTAGCCACAACCTCGATGGTGGCCATGACCGGGGTCTCATCTGTCTGGAAGAAGAAGACAAAGACCAAGGGGCCCTACATGTGTGCCCTGTGCACCAAGCAGTTCCAGAACAGCTACAAACTCAGGAGGCAGAGACCATCTACACAGGAGCAAGGCTGTCCAGGTCCCCCGCGTGCTATGGAGATGCCCACTGTGGTACCCCTGAGCCTCCCGAGCGTCCTCAGCTGTGCGGAGCCACTGGGGGAGGGGCAGATGGGGTTGTGGGGTGCGGAGAGGCCACAGAGGCGCAGGGACCACAGGTGGCGGGTGGGAGGTGACAAGGACGATCTCAGGAGGGCACACATGGGGTAGCACACCTGTGAGAGGTGCAACAAGGCATTCCTTGGTGTCTTCCATCTGATTCCACAGGAACTGTGGCACTGGGAACAGGAGCCCTACCCATGCCCCATGTGCCCGCGGCACCGAAAGCACGAGGATCCTGTGAGCTACCACGTGCGCACAGGACAGGTGGTGCAGTGCACAAGTCCTACAGCCGCTCCCAATATGGCCAGAGCTTCCCCCGCAGGATCCCCTCAGCAGTCACGCTCCACAGTGACCTCCACAGATGGACTTCACATGTCACATGTGTGACAGCTTTTGCTATGAAGGACCTACTGCAGCACACATGGTACCACACAGGGAGAAGGTGCAGTGTCACGGGTGTGGCAAGATGCCAAGCTCGGCTTCTGTTTCCGACCACACGCAGGTGCGGACATCACGCTCTCTATGAACTGTGCAGCAAATGTACCCCTGAGCTCTGTCCTAGGACAGCAGTGGTGACAGGGGCCAGGCAGACCTGACCCCACACACCTGTCCTCCTGGTTGTGCTGAAGCCCCCTGGACAGTGGGCAGGGGTGACAGAGGACAGGAGCAGCCACTGCCTTCACCCCTCTCCTCTCTGTACACCTGCCCTGCTGTTCCAGGTCTGTGAGCCTTCTCCATGATGCTCCTTGCTCCCCTCCTTCCTCACCCCTCCCACTACTGTCTGCAGCAGCACCCCCCCTTACTGTTTTTGTTTCTTACCAGGGAGGAAGAGAATCAAAGATTCTACCCAAAGTGGGGAAGGGGTGAGATTGAAGAAGAGAGAAGCAGAGAAGAGAAGGATAGAACCTTCAGAAGGTGGGGATGTTTCAGTTCAGGCTCTAGACAAAATAAGGAGCCACTAGTTCCAGAGGAGGGATAAGAGACAGATGTTTAACACATTAGGGTAAACAGGAGGATCCAGTCAGTATAGGACATTTCTGGAAGTAGACGGAGTTTACTGGGTTCGGAGTTTAGAACCTTATACGAACATATGGAATTATTGGTATTCAGCTGGTTTGGGCTCCTACAATCTATTACCATCCTTCTTCTCTCTTTTAAACACTTATTTTGCCTCCCGGCTAAGGGCCAGGGGAGCAGAGTGAGGAAGGGCAGACATCAAGATCTCACAGTTACTGGGCGCACACTGGGTGCCAAGGCTGTGGCCTTCCCACCACAGCGCTGATGCCCCCTGCAGCCCCATGAAGGATTTCCCGCAGCCCTGACAGGCATTCCCCACCTGGTACAGGTGAGTGCGTCCAGGTGAGGAGGCTACATGGGGAGGAACAGGGCTGGGATCCAAGTCAGCCCAGACCTCCTGCTTCCCACTGCCCCCACCAGGGAAGTCCTGGCAGAGCCCGGGAACCAGAAGGCCATGCCTGCAGCTTCAGGATAGGGAGGGAGGGGAGGAAACAGGCCACACTGGATCTCTGGGGCAGGGGTAGAAGAGCCCCATGGAAGGGCTGAGGGCAAAGCCCGGGGAATACACCCGTAACCCAGCTGGAGAAGGGCCAGTTCAAGACAGAACCTGGGCAGAAACACACAGAGGGCAGGGAGGAGGCTGAGAGGGGGCAGCAGCCAAGGGCAGATCCTCCCAGATCCAGAAGAAGGATCTGCAGGGGGAGGCCAAGGCGGGTGTGGGCAGAGCAGAAGGTCAATGATATGGAGGAACCAGGCCTGCTGCAGAGTGTCGGGTGCCAGGGAGGGAGAGATAGCAGGGATATGGGGAGGAAAGATAAAGGCCAGGGGAAAGGATGGAAACAGGAGGGAGGGAGGGAGCCTGTGGGGGACATGTGGGCCTGAGGCCAATAGAGGAGCCCAGGGTCAGAGGCAGGTTACACAGAGAGGGGGAGATGGAGTCAGGCCCGAAGATGGGTGGGGTGGCAGAACTGGGGAAGGAGTGAAGGTAGGTCACACACACACACAACAGACAACCTCATGCTCGCACGTGCACACACACTACCCAAGTAAAAGCAGCAATTCTCCTGAGTCCAAGTGAGCGTCCCCTGCCCCATCACTACACACCCTGGCAGGCATATGGAGGCCATGGAAGGCAGGGCCACAGGGTGAGAGGAATGGAAGGGAAGAGGGAGGTCACGAGCCAGTGAGCGCCTGTCCTTCGTGCCTGTTAGTACCTGTGAGGGCACCTGCTCTGAAGAGCAGCCTGTGCCTGCAGGACCCAGTGACAAATCGCTGGCCCTCAGACTCCTCATGTGGGTTTCCCCCTGCGGGCGTCTGCACAGGGTTCACACTGATCCTGGTCTCTGTGGGCAGAGCAGTTTGTCATGTTGCTGTTTGCCTCCTTGTCAGGACCTCAGCGGGGTCGCAGGGAGAGTCAGCGGCGGGGGGGGCGGGGGGGCGGGGTTGGGCAGCCAGTGCTCCCCCAGGCCACACTCCTCTTGCACACAAGGGCACACGTACACACACGTGCGCGCGCACACACACACACACACACACACACGCCATCTTCCACCCCATGCAGC
>NW_019155115.1:5763-7481 GCF_002288905.1 Enhydra lutris kenyoni | reverse complement strand
GGGTCTCAGATTCCCACTTGTCAGGGTCCCATTGGTCCACGGGAGCCTGGGGCGGGGGTGTTTTCAGATTCCTGCTTGGGTCTTTGTTCTCCTGTCCGAACTCAGGTTTTGTGGTGGGAACTTTCGCCATCTTAAGTGGCCCTTTCTTTCTGCCAGCCCAACATTCCGACCTTTTGCTTTATATAATGGTGCCAGGGGCGTTGACTCAGTTCTGGCTACTTCCTGCTGACGGGAGCGGGGGGGTCGTCATAGGGGTAGTTGGAAGTGGGCAGTCGAGAGTAGGGCTGGAGAAGGAGTTGATTGACGGACACTCGGACAAGTTCTTGTAGGCAACCCTGCAAGCATTGGAAAAGACAGGGAGCAACTGAGACTAGAAGGAGGATTATGCATACAGGTCCCGCCAAAGGGAGCAGCCAGGTTACCCAGGTGTAGGGGTCCAGGCCCCAGAAAGACATGTCTCGTCGCCGTGCTTGAATCCGATCCCTGAGTTCTTTGATCCTGGCAGTAACTATACCTGATTGGTTAACAAAATAACAACATTCTTCATTTACGTGTAGGCAGGTCCCCCCTTCGAAGCATGGTTGCTTGGGGCTGGGATGACAGAGTTGGCGTGGGCCCTTAAGAGAGCTGGGAGAGTGAGGTAAGGTAGATAAGATAAAAGAGGTGGGGAAATGGCCGGAAGGCTATGATTTGTAAGAAAGGGCCAGCCGTATAGTCATTCAAATGGGCTTAAGCCGGAAGGCCCGCAGGGCGTAGCCCGGAGTCTGGTGAGAGCCAGGGGCAGAAGTGTGGGCCAGGAAAGGCAGGTCTCTAGGGTAAGTTTGGTGAGTTGGGCTTTGAGCAGCCCGTTGGCCTTTTCTACCTTACCCGATGACTGTGGGTGGTATGGGATGTGAAGTTTCCAGGTTCTGTTGAGGCTCTCAGCTACCTGTTGGGTTACACTGGAGATTAAGGCGGGTCAGTTGTCCGATTGTAGGGTTCGAGGGAGTCCAAACCTCGGGATGATGTGCTCAATGAGAACGGCGGTGACCCCGTCTGCTGTTTCCCTAGTGGTGGGGCATGCCTCGATCCATCCTGTGAAGGTGTCCACAAGAGTTAGCAGGTATCTGAAGGTTTTGTGTTGAGGCATGTGAGTGAAGTCAAGTTGCCAGTCCTCGCCTGGCTGATGCCCGCAGAGCTGGTGGGTGGGTCCCGGTCTGCGGAGGCCGCCCTGGGCGTCGACCACCGAACAGGTCCTGCAGGCCTGGTGTACCTCCTTAGTGGTCTTTTGGAGGAGGCATGAAAGAGAGGTCGGAGAAATTGGTTTAGGGCCTTTGGACCGATGTGGAGAGACTGGTGGATGTCAGTAATGACGGTGTGGATTAGGCTGTTCGGGAGGGCAATTTTGTCCTGGACAAAATACCATCCCTTGTCACCCAACCTGCCACCTCATGTTTTGAGGGCCCGAGTCTCCTCATCAGTGTACGAGGGACCGTGAGGAGAGTTGAGAAACAGGAGAGGGGCTGGGGAGGAGTCCAAGGCCATCTGTCGGGCAATAGAGTCAGCCTTGTTGTTCCCCAAAGAAATGGGGTCCTTGGAGGCCTGATGGCCATGGCAGTGGACAATAGCCACCTCAGTAGGGTACTTGAGAGCCTCAGGGAGTTTGGCAATAAGAGGCCTGCTGACTATGGGGGTTCCCTTGGTTGTGAGAAATCCCCTTTCTCGCCAGAGGACAGAGT
>NW_019155115.1:2158-4632 GCF_002288905.1 Enhydra lutris kenyoni | reverse complement strand
CAGCAAACTTTTCCAGACCTGGGGTAGATGTTGCAGGGGGCAATACCGCGTTTAGCTGTCACGAGGTCAGAGACCCAATAGGTTTTCTGGTCATACGTACAGGTTGTTGGTTCCTTTCCCCGGTAGCAGGTTGCAGGCATATAAGGAAAGGCTGAAAAATAGCGAGAGGTACCTGAACCCCTCATGCAGCTAGACTCACATGGTTCCTCCTGGTTTGTCTGGATTAGAAGGAATATGAGAAGGGGCCCTAACCAAGCGGAGTTTGGTGGGGCCTGCCATCTGGGAAGTCCAATCAGTATCTGTGGGTGCCCGTTTGAGATTGTTGATACTTACCCATGCAGAGTGCCCCAACAGTTTCGCAGCAGTTGGGGTGGTAAGGACGACCGTATGAAGCCCGGTCCACCGGGTTTGTAAGGAGCCTGGCCGCAAGCTTTGAGAAGGACCTGGTCCCCAGGAGATAGATCGCGTATATCCCCTTCGGAAGCACGGTTGCTTGGGGCTGGGATGACAGCGTCGGCGTGGGCCCTTAAGAGAGCTGGGAGGAGAGTGAGGTAAGGTAGATAGGATAAAAGAGGCGGGGAAATGGCCGGAAGGCTATGATTTATAAGAAAGGGCCGGCCGGGCAGGCCGTATAGTAATTCGAATGGGCTTAAGCCCGAAGGCCCTCGGGGCGTAGCCCGGAGTCTGGTGACAGCCGGGGCAGAAGTGTGGGCCAGGAAAGGCGGGTTTCTAGGGTAAGTTTGGTGAGTTGGGCTTTGAGCAGCCGGTTGGCCTTCTTTACCTTCCCCGATGACTGTGGGTGGTATGGGATGTGAAGTGTCCAGGCTATGTTGAGGCTCTCAGCTACCTGTTGGGTTACACTGGAGATGAAGGCGGGTCCGTTGTCTGACTGGAGGGTCCGGGGCAAGCCGAACCTCGGGATGATGTGCAGCTAGACTCACATGGTTCTATCTACTCACATACTCGATGAGTATT
The DNA here is from genome assembly GCF_002288905.1 of Enhydra lutris kenyoni. NCBI lineage: Eukaryota > Metazoa > Chordata > Mammalia > Carnivora > Mustelidae > Enhydra > Enhydra lutris. The sequence goes on along the minus strand of NW_019155115.1, from coordinate 3,657 downwards.
GTAGGCACCACGTCCGCTGCTTCCCTAGTGGTGGGGAATGCCTCGATCCAGCCTGTGAAGGTGTCCACGAGAGTTAGCAGGTATCTAAAGGTTTTGTGTCGGGGCACGTGAGTGAAGTCAAGTTGCCAGTCCTTGCCTGGCTGATGCCCGCAGAGCTGGTGGGTGGGTCCCGGTCTGCGGAGGCCGCCCTGGGCGTCGACCACCGACCGGGTCCTGCAGGCCTGTGAACCTCCTTCGTGGTCTTTTGGGGGAGGAGGTGGTGAAAGAGAGGTCGGAGAAGTTGGTCTCGGGCCTGTGGACCGATGTGCAGAGACTGGTGGATGTCAGTAATGACGGTGTGGATTAGGCTGTTCCGGAGGGCAATTTTGTCCTGGACAAAATACCATCCCTTGTCATCCAACCTGCCACCTCATGTTTTAAGGGCTCGAGTCTCCTCATCAGTGTACGAGGGACTGTGAGGAGTGTTGAGAAACAGGAGAGGGGCTGGAGAGGAGTTTAAGGCCGTCTGTCAGGCAATAGAGTCGGCCTTGTTGTTCCCCAAAGAGATGGGGTCCTTGGAGGCCTGATGGCCATGGCAGTGGACAATAGTCACCTCAGTAGGGTACTTGAGAGCCTCTAGGAGTTTGGCAATAAGAGGCCCGTTGACTATGGGGGTTCCCTTGGTTGTGAGAAATCCCCTTTCTCGCCAGAGGACAGAGTGAGTGTGGGTAAGAAGGAAAGCATATTTGGAGTCAGTATAAATAGTGACCCATTGTCCCTCAGATAAGTGAAGGGCCCTGGTGAGAGCCACGAGTTCTGCCTTTTGAGAAGTCCCAATGGGAAGGGGGGCTGCTTCTATGACAATGTCCAGGGTGACCACTGCATAGGCCGCGTGTGGCCGTCCATCTGGAGCTATGAGGGAGCTCCCATCCACGAACAGAGTGCGATCGGGGTCAGGCAGCGGCCGGTCCGAAAGTCCTGGATGGGAGGGAGAGAGTTCTTCCAGGAGTTGAGAGCAGGAATGGGAAGGAATGGGGGTAGACGAAGGTGTCAGCAAGGGAGTGGCGGGATTTAGGTGAGGGGAGACAGAGTGTGACCTGGGGGTTTTCTATGAACAGCAGGTGGTAGAGTTGGAGACGGGAAGGAGTGAGTTGTGCCAAGGATTTGTGGCTAAGTCCATCAGTCAATGGGGGGAGAAGACCCTGATGGGCTGTCCTAAGGTAAGTTTCAGGGCCTCTTTTGTCAGAGAGGCAGCTGCCGCTAGGGCCCTGAGGCAGGGCTGCCATCCCTGGGTGGTGACATCTAGTTATTTGGAGAGTTAATGGGGATAAGGAGACCCTGGTGTGGGAGGCAGTCGATGATGGGCTTAAGTCCTCGCCTGTGGGTTGCTACTATAGATCTGGAAATGTCCCATATCTGCGGGTCTACAGAGGGGAGACAGTCTGGGATAGAGGAGGAGTCCGAGGGGAGTAAAGGGAGGATGAGGTGAGCAGAAGTCGAGGGAGAGGGAGAGAGACGAA
>NW_019155115.1:0-2007 GCF_002288905.1 Enhydra lutris kenyoni | reverse complement strand
ATAACTGCAACTGGGGAGGGAGGAGTAGGACCTGAGTAGGAAGGCAGGACAGAATGTCCAGTGTCCAGCAGAAAGGAAGTGGACTTACCCGCTACCTGGAGCATGACCCTGGGCTCGGCATGGGTGAGAGGGGTGTCTGAGTCTGGGCTCCATCAGTCATCCTCCAATCCGAGAAGTTGGAAGGCAGGACTTACCGTCTCAGGGTCTCCCCCACGTGGAGGCACCGGGAATCCCCTGAGGCTGGGGCAGTCCGATTTCCAGTGGCCCATCATGTAGCATTGAGGGCACGGCCTAGTAGGTGCTTTTGGACTGGGGCATTGACGGGTCCAGCGTCCCTCGGCTCTGTACATGAAACAGGCTCCCGGAGGGACGCAGTTAGGTGCTCCCTTCTGTTGACCCCAGAACCTGCCGGCCTCAGGGCTGCTACCAGGGCTTGGGTCTGCAGTTGGACCTTCTGTTGGAGTCTGGCTTGGCACTTAAGTTCCGCTGCCTCCTCTCGGGAGTTAAAGACTTTAAATGCCATTTTCACCAGATCAGAAATGGGAGTTTGAGGGCCCTCCTCCGCTTTCTTTAATTTTTTCCAAATGTCGGCAGCTGACTGAGAAATAAAGTGGGTAGCTAAAACAGTCGCCCCTGCCAGAGAGGCCTGGTCTAGGCGAGTGTATTGCGTCAGCGCCTCAGCTAAGTCGGTTAAGAAACATGGCCGGGTTTTCATTGGGTTCCTGAATGATTTCCCTTCACAAACCTTCTACAACTTTCCTTTGCATTCAGGTTTTGTCCTAAACAACCATCTCATTTAGGACAAAATTACCTCCTTTTACATTCAACAAAATGTACTCTCATTCCTTAAATCTTTCTTACATATCTTCTACTTTCCTACATACAGAGTTGCTTCCTTTATTTCCATCAGTCTTACAGTTAGCAGAATTTTGTACTCTTAGAAACACCTTAACCTTTAGTCAGTTATTAATCAATTGTGAACAGTTATAACAGAATTCTTTAGATGCAAATTTATGAATCAGTTAAGCACAAACCAAGCTTACTAACAGATTTAAATATTCTTATTTTCTTTGCTGTAAGAAGTCAAAAGCACAAACCTATGTTCAGTATTCAATGACTTGGCATTTTATCCTCTTTGGAAAAGACCTAAATGTTTAACAAATTTAATTCCATTTCTCATCCAAGCAAAACTTTAAACTTTCAGTTTACCAAAGACTTTGAAACCTATCTCAGCAATTACCCATTAAAACTTTGAGACAGACAATTAACCATCAGTTTAGTCATTTCTTTGCTAACAGATTTTAACAAATAACTTGAGCTTATTTGACCTTCAGTAAACTTTGAAGTTTCACATTTACTGCGGATAACTTTGTCAGGAGTTCGGATAGGAGTGGGGAGGGAGAGGGGGAGGGGTAGACGAGGGCGCCGGTTCAGGGATCCTGAACATAAGGGACCTTGGCCCATCTGCCTTGGTGTCTGCTGGGGTTATTTAGGTCCATGAGAATCCGATAATTAAACTTGCCTTCCGGAGGCCATTGGGACTGATTTAAGATTGGCCAACAGGCCTAAAACACCCCTGGGATGTTTTAGGGTCGAATTTGGATTGGGAGGTCCCCACGATTCGTTGCCAGGCAACCCGAGGGCTGGAGGAAGGCGTCCCCTCGTCCACCACTGGGTTGCAGAAAAACTGTGTCGACTGCCGTAGAGGTTAGGACGTCTCCCAGCCTCTCGGAGTCACGGAGGCCACCTGGTGACCGGCGGGGTCCGCCCTGAGCGGCGGCGATTAGGGCAGGGCTTTCCGGAAGGAGGCGCGGAATCGGGAGAAACTCAACTCGGCTTCAGAAGTGGCCTTCGGGAAAGGCAGGTCTGGGTCCGGGGAGGGAAAGGAGAGAGCCTCCCCACTGGGGTGGGGGCTCAATCTCCTTCCTGGGTTTCGGCACCAAATGTAAAGTTTTTCCCGCGAGATAAACACGACACCAGGCAAAGTGGTGCAAGGCAAGATTTATT
>NW_019155114.1:6070-7482 GCF_002288905.1 Enhydra lutris kenyoni | reverse complement strand
TGAAAAGAAGGGCCATCTGTACCGCAATGTTTATAGCAGCAATGGCCTCGGTCACCAAACTGTGGACACAGAGACATCCTCAGGAAAAACTAACAAAGAAACAAACAAATAGAATGAAGCTATGAGGTGGGTATCGCTGTGTCTAGGAGTTTCTAGGTAGAAACATGGCCCCCCTTGAATGAGTGTTGTCCAGCATTTTACTGCTTCTTGAAACTTCTGTCAGTTCTCTAGCTCATACAGAGAGTAGTGGCTCAGAATGTGCAGTGGACTCAGGAATCAACAGAAACCATGGCCCCACCCCTCACCAAAGAACAAGGCAGCAGGTACCAGCACCTTGAAAAGTCTAAAATGCCTTCCTGAAATGCAGCAGGATGACAGCTTGGAATCAGCTTTTGATGGTACATATTCTTCTATGTACATGTTGTTTTGGGGGCATTCTATTTGTAAAACCATGGAATAAGGATCAATGAAAAGATATGATGAATAGACCAAATCAATAGACCAAGAACCCCGGTTCTGTCACTGGCCTGAATCCCTGAACTAGGAAATTTCTAGTAGAAAATTCTGCCTAGATATCAATGTTGACTGTTAGAACAGAAATGCATTTGAGGAAGACTCCTCACCCAGATGAATCAGAAAGTGCCAGAAGTGACCAACAGTTCCCTCAGCTTCATTATAATGTTAAAATCCACTCCTAAATAGTCATCCCTGACCCTAACAAAAGGGGCCTGCTTTCCCTTGTTTGGGGCTTCGGAAATGATTCCCAGGATCTCCTTGTTAGTACAAATAAAGGCAACCTGGTGAGGCATGAAGACTGTGCCTGTAGCTCACTGGAGAGCTGATTCACCCTGACCCTTGTTCCCAGAACAAAGCCTGGGGAGCTGCATTGAGTGTTACGGGACAATGGTAGGCCTTTGGCTCCCAGGAGATGTTCTGCCTACAGATGCCACATTGCCAAGCACTTCTCTTACTCCAAAACTTGGAGCAGCTCTGGCCTGGTTGATTTTTAGGAGGTCTTTTTACTCTATATACCTCTGAGGGACACAGACTCTCTGCATAAGTGAGATAAAAGGGAAAAACAAAAACAAAAGCGGGAGCCTCTGTCTCCTGGAAAACTACTATTCCTGATGCCTGCCTTTATCCCCCGAAGACGAGAGAACCCAGTCACCAGGGGCACCTTGCAAAGTAAAGTGCTTTCTGGGATGCCTGGGTGGCTCAGTCCATTTTATTATTATTATTATTTCTTTTTTATTTCTTTTCAGTGTAACAGTATTCATTGTTTTTGCACCACACCCAGTGCTCCACGCAATATGTGCCCTCCCTAATACCCACCACCTGGTTCCCCCAACCTCCCATCCCTTGCCCCTTCAAAACCCTCAGATTGTTTTTCAGAGTCCATAGTCTCTCATGGT
>NW_019155114.1:3435-4897 GCF_002288905.1 Enhydra lutris kenyoni | reverse complement strand
GGGTTTTAAAGTCACAGGAATAGAACTTCCAAAAATAACAAACTCATAAAGCCAGGTGAGAATTTTAAGAAAAGTTTTCCTAGCCAAAATACATTGTTATTTGGAATTTTTTTTTCCTTCTGAAGAAATCTCATTTGGTCTCTTAATTAGTGGCAAACAAGATAAAAGATCACCATAAAGACATCATACACTCTGTCCCTTCAAACTTTAAATCCAGAAGTGTTTTTTATCTTCTACTATGATAAGCAAAGTGAGTAATATTGACATTCTTAGTTACACTGAAGGAAGTGAAGGCAAGTCCATCAATTAGCTCTAGAGCTTTATCTACTTTAGAGTTGATGAAATAACTCATAAAATAATCTAAAGCATCTTTAAGGAACTCTAGAAATACATGTCTGGCACAGGCAGAAAGACACTCACTGAAGGGCCAGTACAGAGCAGCTTTGCTCTGGACCTCCGTGTGCAGGTGGAGTTGAAGGTCCTGATCTGTTACCAGTAAGAGCACTCCATGAAGTAATCTAAGAAAGTGCAGAGCAAACAGTTCTAGGGACAAGCAAAAAGGAAAGAAAACACCATGTCTTAGCAAATCTACAATATTTACCAAGGGAGATCTTTCATTTTATTGGTATTCCATAATCATCTGGTCCATTAAGTCTCCACTGCATCTATTAACTCCAGAGGAGGCAAAATCCCATCTGGGACAGAAAAAAACAATGAAGGCAAGACATGGTTTCTGTCCTTAGAAACCGCTTTTCCTGGAGGGGCAGACAGCTGCTTGTCAACGTACTTTCTGATGTAACAAGAGGTGGTTGCTTGCTAAGGAGGGTCAAGAACTTCTCATTTAAGGAGATTCTGTTAGAAATGATAACCCTTGGATCCCAGCTGTGTCCAAGGCTCCGGATCACTCAGACCAATTGCTCATGGTATAAACTGTTATCAGTGAATCCTTTGATAGCCACCAGCACCAACAGACACAAATAGAAATGCTCACCAGGAGACACGTTAGAATTTTTACTGCAGCATGTTTTGGAATAGGCAAAAACTGGAAACTAGGAAATGCCCATCAGAAGCAGAAAGGGAAATAAAGTGTGAATGCAATGTGAGCAACAAGGCAGCAGTTACCATGCATGAAGAATCCGAAGACATAACATTGTGTGAAAAAAATCCACGACAAACGAGGACATGCTTCACAATGCCACTTTTAAATGACAAGAATGGAAAAGCAAGCTATGGACTGCTCAAGGACAAAGGACAATCATAGGAGGAGCCAAGAACTTGCACAGATACTGTTCCAAAGAAGACTTACAGATGGCAACAAGCACACAGAAAGAGGTTCCACATCATTATTCATTAGAGAAATACAAATCAAAACCACAATGAGATACCACTTCACACCCACTAGGATGGCTATAATGAAAACAATGGAAAGTCACAACTGTTGGCCAAGATGCCAAGAAATCAA
>NW_019155114.1:0-3376 GCF_002288905.1 Enhydra lutris kenyoni | reverse complement strand
ATTGCTAGTGGGAATGTGAAAATGTTCAGTCGGTGTGGAAAACAGTTCGGTGGTTCCTCAAAAATTTGCATGTAGAATTACTGCAGTTCTATTCCTAAGGCACATACCCCAAATGGCTGAACACAGGTGTGTAAATAAAAACTTTCATATGGAGATAATGGCAATGCTATTTACAATAATCAAAAGGCAGGAACAACCCCCCCAAAAGAGGTTGGAGGTACTATTCTTAATATCAGCCAAAAGCAAACACCTGTGAGATTTGGAATTCTGGTTTACTCCCAGTATCCTGGGGTCAGCAAACTGTACTCCCCGCTATACACAACAAAAATCTGTGCATATGATGCTTATCCCCTCAGCACATACTGAAATTAGGACTTCAAGTGAACTTGTAATTTTCCTCTTTCAAACATCTAAATCTCACAACCTAAGTGAGCCTGACAACATATTTTAGGCTTCCGGTTATACTGATCTCATAAAAGGAATGCTTTTCCATCTTCCGAGGTAGCTTCTACAACCCCCTCCTCCACTGGCCTGATGCTGATGCATCATGTGCATACATTAGCTTCTTAGGGGGTCCCCAGAACATGCAAACTGCTGGAGAGAGCATCTGCTTCTAGTCCTTCCTAAATCTCCACCATTGACACCTTTACCTCAACCCCAATGGTTAAACTACATAAAGTGTATGACACCTAAAGGGCATGTGGGCAGTCTCTACGTTACATGTCACTCACGGTCCTCCCTTCTTCAAATCAGAGGTTTGTTTTGTCTCTTTAAAAAACATAATAGTGAATCCGAAAGGCCTGATAGGATTTTGTTGGGCACAATAAGACAGTGTCTAGAACCCAAGAGCCCTGCTGACTCTCCTCTGATGCTTGGCTGTGCCTCTGCTCACTCTCAGAGCTGAACTCAGGCAATGTGTCCCCACATCTCCCCTGCAGATCTTCCGGTCCATGCCACTGTCACAGCGAGGGGGTGGGGTTCAGCTTCCTGAAGTCCCCTGTTCTGATAAAGACAGAAAGGACACTGATGAGTCCTAAGGGCAACATGCCTATTTAGCACAGAGTAGGAAACACTTGTCTTCATAAGAAGGAGCCCACTTATAACATGGGGATCCCTTTTAAATCTATGCAGGAGTTGAGGGTTTTAAGGGAGTCTTCCATTTCCCTGTCTCTGAAATGATGATGAAGGCATGAGGTACTTATATAGTCTCTTTACCATCTCCCATGCAGAGGTCTGAGCTAGGAACTCATTGAGGGTGATAGATTCACACAGCACTTTCTTGGTACCCACAAAAGTAAAATCATTTATTTTTATATATAGCTTTCCTCTACTTGACACAATCTAAATATTCCTGACTTCCTACAGAGATCTCCCAACTTTGAACATGCTAGTTTTATCAATAAATGTGTTTATAATAGCATTGTAACTCCACAGAACTTATTAATATATTAATAACTTAACCTTTTTCATTTCACAAGCTCAGTACAAAACTCTTCACATGTGGATTGTTAAATTACATAATGACAAGGATAATGAGAAGCATATTCCTCATTCCCAAATTACTCCCCGCTCCGAGGACCAGCTTTTGAGGACTTCTGAGGAATGTAACACTTTTTATATTTGATATCAATTTCAAAGACATCAGCTAAAATTATGAATCCTATGTAATCAAGTTTGATCAACTCCCTGAAACACGTGAGACTATATGGAGACCCTCATCAGATACTTGAAGGTATGTGACCAATGGGAAAATCAGTCATTTTGATTTGCACAACAGAATGTGCAGTTTGGGTTCCCTCAACAGGAGAGATGGGGGAAAAGTCATTGGAATGAAGTGGTTTTTTAAAAAATTTCCTGATTGAATGGAGAAAGACAACTATCATATGATCTCCCTGATATGAGGAAGTGGAGATGCAATGTGGGGGGTTTGAGAGGTAGGAAAAGAATAAATGAAACATGATGGGATTGGGAGGGAGACAAACCATAAGAGACTCTCAATGTCACAAAACAAACTGAGGGGGGCAGGGGGTAGGGGGTAGGGAGAAGGTGGTGGGGTTATGGACATTGGGGAAGGTATGTGCTATGGTGAGTGCTGTGAAGTGTGTAAACCTGGCGATTCACAGACCTGTACCCCTGGGGCTAAATATACATTATATGTTTATTTAAAAAGTTAAAAAATTAAAAAAATAATAATAAAATTTTTTTTAATTTAAAAAATTTAAAAAAATTTCCTGATTGAAGAAAATCTGTTTTGCTTTTCTTTATAACTCAAACTGGCTATAGTATTTCAAGCATATTGACATCCCCTTACTATTGAACAAGAGATGGTTATCCTAAAACAAACCAACAAATGACCTTCAAATGCTCTTCTAAGCCCCTTTTATCACACTTGTTTCTGCTGGAAAAGAGGGAAAGTCCAGATAACACACTCAAACCTTCCATTAGGAGACCCAGCCTGAATAGTATCCTATCACCCCATGATGGCCATGAACAGAAATCTTTGCCATTCTGCCCACCACAAGGTCAATGGACAGGGTTCTGAGACAGACCTCTCTGATGGCCCTTGGCAGACTGAGGCAGTTTTTCTACTCTGTGACTGATTGCAACATTACCTGGATAGTCTCAGTTCAAACTCTTGGGTGAAAGTCTTGAATAATTTGCAGCTCCTGCCATGAGCTCACAACCAATCTATCATATGCCGTCATCACAGCTGTCTGTCTATGGATCCTGGCAACAGGTAGCAAGAACACACAGAGTGTGGGGAGAAACCTAGCCCCCGTCCCCACACAAAATCCTTGACAAGATGGACAGGGCAATTAGATTCTGTCACAGAGACTCCAAACTAAGCACAGCAGCTTTGCTGTTAGCAACTTAATGCTGACCCAGCCAAGCCTCCACTCTTCTTTCCCCACATTCCTCCCTTTCTTTTATAACCTCTCTCTCACCTCTCTTCTACCAAATGCTCGAGTAAAATTATCCCCTTCTTTGTTCCGTTGCAAATAACCCCACTTGGAAATGAGCTGAAGACAAGAACCACCCAAACAATAGAAGGATAGAAATGGGCAAGACCTGTATTCAAGCCAGTGAGGAACAATGGCCAACACTCATTCAGAATTATCTATGAAGCGTTTCCCACCAAATAACCTGGACATCTAGCTCACGGAGTAAGAGTTCCTGTGTTTGAGCTGGTGGTGTCACAGCCACTAATCAACTCCCATTACGTGTGAAAGATTACCATGTATCCTCTTTCATCACAGTTCTGTTTCATTTAAGAGTAGCCTTCCCACAAAACTTGCAAAGGGATTCTTCCACTGAATTGTACACTTGAAATGGATTAATTGTATGGCATGTGAATTATATCTCAAAAAAAAAGAGA
>NW_019155113.1:1866-7489 GCF_002288905.1 Enhydra lutris kenyoni | reverse complement strand
CGAGGTGGGGCTTGGTTCTGTCGGGTCGTCAACTCAATAGTGAACGTCGCACCCAGACCTGAAATAAACCAGCACGGACTTAGCGACTGAACTCACAGGGGCTGCGTCCAGTGAGTTTCCCTTCGGCTCCCGGCCAAGCTGCCTACTCAGCAGAGTGCCTACTTCCTTGCACACACACTTCCTTATTTCTGATTCAAGTTGTCCTTATTATGATTGGACACGGTTCTTATCCATTTTTATTCTGAAATCAGGTATGGGTCTCATGATTTTTCTACTTAAACCAAGTAACCATGGTTCATTTAAATCTGAATTCAATAGTTTGGGATTTTTTTCTGGTGATGCCATGTTTCAAACATATCCTGAACCACAGGCACACATGTGCCTGTGACCTGGATTTCACAAGCAATTATTCTCCTGTAGGTGCACCAGCCCCTTCCCTCAAACACACAAACCAGTGCAGAAGTAACTGGCGACCCCATCCCATCTGCATTGCTCCCAGCATTTTCCTGTCATTTCTTCTACCCTAAACCTTTGGAGTCACCTCTGTCACTCTTGTAGAGCACTACGAGGTTGTCCTGTCTTTCCGTGTAATGTTACTTAGCCTCACTAATCAGTCAACACTTTCTGCTTGGTTCAGGTTGTAAATTATCCAAAGTAGAACAAAATTTCAAATTCTTTGCTATTTCTCTTTTATTTTCAATCAAGGACCTACTGATACACATTTTTCTCAAGGCAAAAGAAATCTATTCAATAAAATTATTATACTAGATCCTATGTTTATTTCAAATAATTTCTTTTGTTGTTTTTCTTTCTCCAAATCCATTTACCAGTCTATCCTTAGACTATGCCTTTCTCGTGCAAACATCCTGCAGAGGAAGAAAACACCACTTAAATTCTGAGTTGTCAGTATGTTCCAGGTAACAGCCCAATCTTGAAATCCTAAGGGATACAAAATCTTTGAACTTGAGTTCTTAGGAGTTAAGAATAAAGCCCTAATTGATGCAAAACATACAGGTTCAGGAAATAATCTAGTTCTCAAAGATGGTACTAACTTTAAGCACTTGGTCATTGTTGATAGAAGCAACGAGAAGACACTCTGAGCTTTGTTCCACTAGGTTGGTGACTACTGGGGAGAAAGAGAGTGTCCTGCAGCCAAAGGACAATGGAGCGAGGGTCCTAAGATCTCATTAAAGGGAGGAGCACGTGCTCAGGGTAACAGGTGCCCGGGACAAGCTTCGTCCTCCAGCAGGTTGGAATCTCCTGCGATCCCGGCAGGTAAGGTCACTAAAGGAGCAGAACCACTTCTCCCACAGATGGGACATGGGTCTTTTCAGTCAGTGCTTCTGGGATACTCTGGGAATCTTGTTAAAATGCAGATCTGTGGGGCACCTGGGTGGCTCAGTGGGTTAAGCCTCTGCCTTCAGCTCAGATCATGATCTCAGGATCCTGGATCGAGCCCCGCATCGGGGTCTCTGCTCAGTGGGGAGCCTGCTTCCCCCCCCCCCCGCCTGCCTCTCTGCCAACTTGTGATCTCTGTCTGTCAAATAAATAAATAAAATCTTTTAAGAAAATGCAGATCTGGGATCCAGGAAGCCAGGATGGTTGAAACTCCATTATCCCTGTCAGGATCCCAGGTGAGGTTGATGGACGGTGGGCCTCCTGTTGAGCTGTAAGACTCGTGGTCATCCAGTTCCTCTCTCTTGCAGAGAAGGGGAGGACAGGAGTAGAAAGACACAATGTACAGGCAGAGGAAAGCAGATAAATATAAAAGAAAGCAGAGGATCATAACGAGAGATGAAGACTAGGAGATTTGAGAATACGGCCCTCCCAGCATCCCTCCCTTTTTAGTCCACGGCAGCCCATTAGGGTGGCTGCAAAGTCCTTACATGGCTCTGCCCACAGCCCAGGACCCTCGGTGCCTAGCATGGGGCAGGTGGGACCACCCGGTGGCAAGGAGTCTTCCAACAACCACAGATGGGAGTTCTCAGATGGCCCCTCCGCTGGAGCCAGACAAGTCCGAGCGCTTCCCTGGGCTTCTGAACCCATCCATCTGCACCGGGAAAAACATGCCAGTAGCTGACCCAGGGAAGGCGAGGGGCAGGCCTCCCTCTTGGGTACAGCTGAGCCCAAGGCCACCTGAATCTTCCTCTTCACAATGGTCAGACTCCTAAATCACCTAGACTGATTCAAATCTCAAGGCTGGCACAGTCCCAAGACCCTAATAATGCGAGCAGCTCACTGTGCCTAATGTCTGTGCGAACAACTCATTTACACTCAATACCCATCGTCCTGGTCGGGTCCTGCAAGGAGGGAGCCTGTGTGACCGGCCTCCGATAAATGCCCAGGATGCTGAGTCTCTAATGAGCTTCTATGGTTGACCACTTGGCAAGGACAGCTCTCACTTGTTCTGGAGGGAACTCAGCACGTTCCGTACGTCTCTGCTTGGAGAGGACCCCTGGAGGCTCATGCCTGGTTTCCTGCAGACTTCATCCCATCAACCTTTTTCCTTTACTCCTTCTGCTTTGTACCCTGGACACATCATAGTTTTATGACTACACATCGGTCCCGCGAGTCCCCCCAGTGAATCACAGGACCGGAGGAGGATCCCAGGGATCTCCAAACACCCAGGAGGGGAAAAAATGCAGCCCCGCCAACAGCTTACCCAGAGGACCCAGCCAGGTGCACCAGACTTCAGACCTACAGAAACCGTGACCTAACAGCTCTGTCTCGTAAAGCGCCTGGTTGCTTTTTACATGAGTAGCACAAAACCAGGAAAATGACAGTATCTCTTCTGATAATAAAAAGGGTAAATATCTCAAGGAAAGTTTTTAGAATCTTAATTCACTCTGAAATTGATGTCAGGGAAGCATAGATTAAAAACCAGCACCTGAAGAGTGAGAAGGTCCTCCGGGAGGGTATGTGCTTTAGGGTGAAGAGCAGATCCTCTGTGTGAGAGGGGCCAGAGAGCAGCCAAATCTGCCCAATCGTCTTCAAGAGGCTGTGGGTAGAATCTTAATTATCAGCTCATGGGACTTACTGTGGCCAGAGCCGGCCATGTATGCAGCCTGGGGCGGAGACAGCACCCCGTGCGCTGTGGGGATGGCTAAAGGACATGCCAGGAGGAGCACCTTTCCTAGAGGAGACTGAAATGCAGAAGGAATTCCTGCCCTGGAGGAGCTTCAAGAAGCCCTGAGCTGAGACGAGGGCCTCAAAGAGGGCAGAGCAGGGACCTCAGGAGAAGCGTCCCACCTCAAGGGAAGGTAGATTCCACCCCTGCACTCATCCAGCAAACATTTACCAAGGCAGGTCTCTGTGAGCGAGCTCCCTGGGTGTGGGAGGGAGGCCACCACACCAGTCGTGACCATGCGACGGCCAGTGGGACCGAGGAGTCCAAGCATCCGTCCTCAGCTGTGTGGTCTAGGGTCAGGAACACCACTATCCTTGGCCCTTACTCCCCTGGGCTCCTTGAAACAAGGTGCCACATGGTGATGCTTGGGTTTGGGTCCCCCCAAAACCGCTTAGCTAAAAAACAGGAATGGTCACAATGTCGTTTCCGTGTATTGGGGTGGGATGGGGGTAAAAATATGAACCTTGGTTAATACAACTAAGAATAAGCACACATTAATGATCCATTACCCGATTTCGAAAAGCAAGATTTAATTTGGAACAAAAGCTCTCTATATAGGTAAATGCTTCCTTAACTTTTAACTGTTATTCATTCTTAGTTAATGTTGGTCTTAACCCTGGTTTGGACCTGGAGTGCCTAGAATTAGCTCAATGTTGAGAAGCACTTCCGGTCACACACTTGGCAACTGCCTGTTTGGGGTATTAAAGTCAGCCGGTCCCTAAACACTAATTCTCGCCCATTTTGTTCTTTTACCCAGTGTTAGACAACTGACTAGTTCTTCCTAATTCAATTTAAATCAACATCTATCAATGAACTAGAAAGAGGTCCAGAGATAAAAAATTAAATGGGCCATGATCTACGAAGTTATACTAAGTAACAGAGCTCTGAGGGAGTTCAAGTGAGGCCAGTTCATTACCCAACCCAACGAGTATTATCATTTTGTCTCTTGTTAGTGTTACAGATAAGCTAACGAGCTACCAGCTAACAAGTAACGGCTTTTTCGCTGATACTTCCCCTCTTTCCATGACAAGACAATTTTTTAAGACTTACCTAAATATCCTTACCCAAATTACATGGAACCTAAACTGTATATTTTTTATTGTGGGTAAATTGTCCTAATATAAAATTCACCTCTATGGCCACTTGTAAGCGTGCCGTTGTGTACCACTGACAATCACACGGCCGGGCAACCGTCACCGTCATGCACCCCCAGAACTTTCTCATCTTCTAAACTGAAGCTGTCGCCATTAAACAGTAATTCTCCATTCCTCCCTTCCCCTAGCCCCTGGCAACCATCTAAAGTATATATTTTTAAAGATTTATTTATTCATGAGACAGAGTGTGTGGGAACAGGGAAGGGGGGAGAGCAGTAGGAGAGGGAGAGAGAATCTCAAGCAGACCGCCCACTGAGCGGAGAGCCAACAGAGAGCTCTTGAGAATTGGCTGGAAAACCCCCAGAGACCTCGCCTCATGCACCGCACGTCTGCAGGGCTGCCCCCTGGGCCTGGCCCAGGATCCCGAGTGGTCGCAGCTCGAACCCCGCCAGAAAGCCTTCCATGAGTCAAGCACAGGTGAGACCAGCGCCTCCTGCTCCTCGGCCTCTGGGGGTCCCCTCCCTGGCACTGGCCGATGGGGCCAGGCCTGCCCCTAGGCCCAGGCCATAACCCTCACCTGCTTTTGCAGACTTCAGTTTCCAGGATCCTGTCCCTCGGGCCCTCCAATTGGGGAACCCTGAGTCCCACGCCACGACTCCCCCTAACACCCCGTCACAAACGGTGCCTTTCACAGCTGCAGAAAAGCCTCGGAGCCAGAGAAACCTTCGTGCCCCCACTGAGGCCAGCCCCAACCTTGGGTGCCCAAGCCACCCAAAAAGTCAGAGGCGGACGCCCAGCCACAACCCCTCCCTCAACTCTGCTCCGGGAAAGCTCCCCTGTGCCGGGGCCCCCCGTGTCTCAGAGTGTTTTCCGGGTGGCCGCGACATGCCCCGAGCAAGAAACCGTTGTAGCCCACGGGGGACAGAGCGGTCCGAGTCGCCACCCAATGCCAACCAATTCTCACGATGTGGATTTGGGCAGAAAGCCGGTGAGTACCGGCAGGAAACCCCCCACAAGCTCGCTCCCTGCGGCACATGTCTGCATGGACACTGCCTTTATCTAGAGTCGGGTCCTGAGTGGCCGCAGCTGGAACTCTGTGAGAAAGCCCTCTACGAGCCAGGTAACACGAGTCCTTTCCTCCTGCTCCTGAGCCCCTGGGTGACTGCCTCGGTCCCAGCGGATCTGGCCTACCATGGCCCTAGGCTCTAAATAATCCTAGTTTCAGTGTTCAGGCTTCCATTCCTAGGCTCCTGGCCCCAAAGCCCTGCAGATAACGGAGGTCTGAGTGACACACTGTGACCCCACATGCCGCGCGGTAGGAATTCGTGCCAATGGGAGCTATGTCGAGCCTTCAAAGGGGTGAGACCTACATGTACCCATAAAGCTATCCTGGCCATCTCAG
>NW_019155113.1:0-1782 GCF_002288905.1 Enhydra lutris kenyoni | reverse complement strand
GCCCCCTGGCCATAAAACCATTTACTTGTTACCCCGGAGGCGCGCCCCAGTTCAGCCCTGAGGGCTTCCCGCCTCAGATCCGGCAGATATGTTCTGCCATGACCCAAGGCCCTAACCCTAACCCCTGCATTGGGTTTTTAGGCTTCCATTCCGAGGGGCCTGGCCCCCAGGGCCCCCAGATTAAGGACCCCTGAGCCACACCCCAGGCATTTGCCCTCCGCACGGATGGAAACCATGCCATTTGGAGCTGAGCTGAACCCTCAGAGGGGGAGAAACCTATACGTCCCCCTAAAGCCACCCCTACCATGGGCGGCCGGCCAGAGACCAACCCTGATTCTTCAGGATGGCCAGACGAATGTCCTAAACTCAGCCCCGAGAGGAGCCAACTTCAGTGCTGTCAAATCAGGCCTGCCGTGTCCCTAGGCCTTAACCCTAACCCTAGGTGGGGTATACAGGCTTCCACACCCTGAGGCCTGGCCCCCAAACCCACCAGATTGGGGATGCCTGATACTCATGCCGGCACACCCTGGCCTCCTAGGGTGAAGTGGTGCCATTGGGAGCTGGGCAGATTCCTCAGAGTGGGGAAACCTGCATGTCCCCTGAGGCCACCCCCAGCATCTGTGACCCCCTGGACTCAAACCTGGAATCTGAAACCCCCACCTGGTGCCCACCCTCAACTCAGCCCACCAGGGAGCCTGCCTCAGCACTGGCAGATCAGGCCTGCCATGTCCCTAGGCCCCTTACCTAACCCTAGTTTGGGTTTTCAGGCTTCCATCCAAAGAGACCTGGTCCCCACATCCCCCAGATTAAGGACTACTGAGCGACAACACAGGACTCCACCACGTGGGAGGACATCTTGTGATTTGGGGCTGCGCCGAACTCTCGGATGGGGAGAAGACTACATGCCACTCTGAGGACACCCCCAGCTTCTGTAGCCTCCCTGGACACAAACTCGGAGTCTAATGCCGCCTGACGTCAGCCCACTGGGGAGCCCGCCTCAGCACCAGCAGATCGAGCCTGCCATGCCCGGAGGCCATCACCACAACTCTAGTTTCTGTTTTCAGGCTCCCATCCCAAGAGGCCTGGCCCCCAAACTCCCCAGATTAAGGAGCCTTCTGTGACAACCCAAGAATCCGACTGCCATGCAGGGAGAAACCATGCCGTTCGGAGCTCCGCAGTGGCCTCAGAGAGGAAGAAACCTGCACGCCCTTCTAAACCACCCCCACCATCAGCGGTCCCCCTGGCCAGAAACCCCAAATCTGCCACACTGCAGGATGCATTCCCTCAACTCAACCCCGAGGGGAGCCCTCATCAGAGCTGGCAGATCAGAGCTGCCATTCCCCAAGGCCATAACCCTAACCCTAAATTGCATTTTCAGGTTTCCTTCTACAGGGGCTTGTCCCGCAAGCCCTCTGGGTTGGGAACCCTGGAGTCACACTGTAGGAGTCCGCCTGCCACCCAGCAGGTAACCAGTCCGTTTGGAGATGCACGGGGGCGTCAGAGCCAGAGAAATCTGCATGTCCCCATGAGTACTCCCCCACGTTCTGCTGCCCCCCAGAGCCTGATGTGCCACCTGACCCCCATCCTCAACTCGGCTCCTCAGGGAACGCACCTCAGCACCAGCAGTTCAGGCCTGCCACACCCCTACCTCAGCTCTCTTCAGGGACCCCTGCCAGCTCTAGGCAGACCTGGAACTCCCCTGCCAGCCACAAAGCTCTGGGATCCCCTCTCCTTCTTCTTGACTGACATCGGCCCAAGGCTTCCTTGACAAAGGGGGAAGGC
>NW_019155112.1:0-7498 GCF_002288905.1 Enhydra lutris kenyoni | reverse complement strand
AGAGGATTCTCCTTTCTCCACAACCTCTCCAGGATTTGTCATTTCTTGCCTTGTCAATTTTTGCCATTCTAACTGATGTAAGGTGGTATCTCAATGTGGTTTTGATTTGAATTTCCCTGATGGCTAATGATGATGAACATTTTTCCATGCGTCTGTTAGCCATTTGTATGTCTTCTTTGGAGAAGTGTCTGTTCATGCTTTCTGTCCATTTTTTGACTTGATTATTTGTTTTTTGGGTGTTGAGTTTGAGAGGTTCTTTATAGATCTTAGATATCAGCCCTTTGTCTGTATTGTCATTTGCAAATATCTTCTCCCATTCCATGGGTTGTGTCTTTGTTTCATTGACTGTTTCCTTTGCTGTGCAGAAGCTTTTCATCTTGATGAAGTCCTAAAAGTTCATTTTCGCTTTTGTTTCTTTTGTCTTTGGAGACATATCTTGAAGAGAAGTTCCTGTGGCCAATGTCGAAGAGGTTACTGCCTATGTTCTCCTCTAGGATTCTGATGGATTCCTGTCTCACATTGAGGTCTTTCATCCATTTTGAGTTTGTCTTTGTGTATGGTGTAAGAGAATGGTTGAGTTTCATTCTTCTGTATCTAGCTGTCCAATTTTCCCAGCACCATATGTTGAAGGGACTGTCTTTTTTTCATTAAATATTTTTTCCTGCTTTGTCATAGATTATTTGACCACAGAGTTGAGGGTCCATATCTGGGCTCTCTAATCTGTTCCATTGGTCTGTGTGTCTGTTTTTGTGCCAATACCGTGCTGTCTTGGTGATCACAGCTTTGTAATATACCTTGAAATCAGGCAACATGATGCCCCCGGCTTTGTTTTTCTTTTTCAACATTTCATTGGCTATTTGGGGTCTTTTCCACTTCCATACAAATTTTAGGATTGTTTGTTTCAGCACTTTGAAAAATGCCGATGGTATTTTGATTGGGATGATGTTGAAAGTATAGATTGGTCTGGGCAGCATAGACATTTTAACAATGTTTATTCTTCTGATCCATGAGCATGGAATATTTTTCTATCTTTTTGTGTCTTCTTCAATTTGTTTCATGAGTGTTCTGTAGTTCCTAGAGTATAGATCCTTCACCTCTTTGGTTAGGTTTATTCCCAGGTATCTTATGGGTTTTGGTGCTATTCTAAATGGAATTGATTCTCTAATTTCCCTTTCTACAGTTTTATTGTTAGTCTATAAGAAGACAACTTATTTCTGTGCATTGATTTTGTATCCTGACACATTATTGAATTGCTGAATGAGTTCTAGTAATTTGGAGGTGGAGTCTTTTGGGTTTTCCACATAAAGTATCATGTCATCTGTGAAGAGAGAGAGTTTGACTTTCGTTTTTTGCCAATTTGAATAGCTTTTATTTCTTTTTGTTGTCTGGTTGTTGTTGCTAGGACTTCTAGTACTATGTTGAACAATAGTGGTGAGGTAGGGCATCCTTGTCGTGTTCCTGATCTGAAGGGAAAGGCTCTCAGCTTTTCCCCATTGAGAATGATGTTCACTGTGGGTTTTTCATAGATGGATTTTATGAAATTGAGGAATGTTCCCTCTGTCCCTATACTCTGAAGAGTTTTAATCAGGAATGGATGTTGTATTTTGTCAAATGCCTTTTCCTGCATAAAATGTGGTTCTTATCTCTTCTCTTATTTATGTGTTCTATCACATTGATTGATTTGTGAATTTTGAACCGCGCTTGCATCCAGGGATAAATCCTACCTGGTCATGACGAATAATCCTTTTAATGTACTGTTGTATCCCATTAGCTAAGATCTTGTTGAGAATTTTGGCATGGGTATTCATCAGGGATATTGGTCTGTAATTCTCCTTTTTGATGGGGTCTTTGCCTGGTTTTGGGATCAAGGTAATGCTGGCCTCATAGAAAAAGTCTGGAAATTTTCCTTCTGTTCCTATTTTTTGAAACAGCTTCAGGAGAAGAGGTAGTATTTCTTCTTTGAATGTTTGGTAGAATTCCCCATGGAATCCATCAGATCCTGGACTCTTGTTTTTGGGGAGGTTTTTGATCACTGCTTCAATCTCGTTTCCGGTTATTGGTCTACTCAGGTTGTCGATTTCTTCCTGTTTCAGTCTTGGAAGTTTATAGGTTTCCAGGAAGGCGTCCATTTCTTCTAGGTTGCTAAATTTATTGGCATATAGCTGTTGATAATAGTTTCTGATAATTGTTATTTCCTTGGTATTAGTCATGATCTCACCCCTTTCATTCATAATTTTATTAATTTGGGACCTATCTCTTTCTCTATTCCCTTGGATAAGTCTGGCCAGTGGTTGATCGATCTTATTAAGTCTTTCAAAGAACTGGCTTCTAGTTTTGTTGATGTGTTCTATTGTATTTCTGGAGTCTAATTCATTGATCTCTGCTCTAATCTTAATTATTTCCCTTCTCGTGCATAGGTTAGGCTTAATTTGTTTTTGAATATCCAGATCCTTAAGGTGTAAAGATCGTTTGTGTATTCGGGATTTTTTTTTTTTTTTTAAGTGAGGCTTGGATGACTCTGTGTTTCCCATTTAGGACTGCCTTTGCCATAGCCCATAGGTTTTGGAGCGATGTGTCTTCATTCTCATTGGTTTCTATGCAATGTTTAAGTTCCTCTCTGATTTCCTAGTTGACCCAAACTTTCTTGAGCAGGATGGTCGTTAGCTTCCAAGTGTTTGAATTCCTTCCAAACTTTTTCTTGTGACTGAGTTCCAGCTACAAAGCATTGTGGTCTGAGAATATGCAGAGAATAATCTCAATCTTTTGGTATCAGTTGATACTGATTTGTGACCCAGTATGTGGTCTATTCTAGAGAAAGTTCCATGCACACTCGAGAAGAATGAGCATTCTGTTGTTTTAGGGTGGAATGTTCTGTATATATCTATGAGGTCCATCTGGTCCAGTGTGTCATTCAAAGCTTTTTTCTTTGTTGATTTTCTGCTTAGATGATCTGTCTTGCTGAGAGTGAAGTGTTGAGGTCTCCTACTATTAGTGTGCTATTATCAGTATGTCTCTTCATTTTGGTTAGCAGTTGGTTTATGCAACTGGCTGCTCCCATGTTGGGGGCATAGATATTTACAATTGTTAGATCTTCTTGTTGGATAGACCCTTTAAGAATGTTATCGTGTCCTTCTGTATCTCTAACTACAATCTTTAGCTTAAAGTCTAAATTGTCTGATATGAGAATTGCTACCCCAGCTTTCTTTTGAGGTCCATTGGCATGAAAGATGGTTCTCTATCCCTTCACTTTCAGTCTGGAGGTATCTTTAGGTTTAAAGTGAGTCTCTTGTAGACCACGTAAGGATTGGTTCTGTCTTCTTATCCAATGTGCAACCCTGTGCCATTTTATGGGAGCATTTAGGTCATTCACATTGAGAGTGATTATTGAAAGATATGATTTTATTGTCATCATGTTGCCTGTGAAGTCCTTGTTTCTATATATTGTCTCTGTAAGCTTCCAATCTAAATCACTCTTGGGTCTTTCTCCTTTTATAGAAACCCCCTCAATATTTCTTCCAGGGCTGGCTTAGTGGTCACATATTCTTTTAGTTTCTGCTGGTCCTAGAAGCTCCTTTTTCATCCATCCATTCTGAATGACAACCTTGCTGGATAAAGAATTCTTGCCTGCATGTTATTCTCATTTAGTACCCTGAATATGTCTTACCAGCCCTTTCTGGCTTGCCAGGTCTCTGTGGATAAGTCTGACATTATTCTGATGTTCTTTCCTCTGTAAGTAAGGAATCTCTTCCTCCTAACTGCCCTTAAGATGGTTTCCTTGATGGGACGCCTGGGTGGCTCAGTTTGTTAAGCCACTGCCTTCAGCTCAGGCCATGATCCCAGGGTCCTGGGATCAAGTCCTGCTTCGGGCTCCTTGCTCTGCAGGGAGCCTGCTTCTCTCTCCGCCTCTGCCTGCCTCTTTTCCTGTTTGTGCATGCTCTCTCACTCTCTCTCTGACAAACAAATAAATAAATAAATAAATAAGTAAAATAAAAAATCTAAAGATGGTTTCCTTGATTCTAAGATTTGCAAATTTTACTATTACATGTTTAGATGTTGGTCTGTTCTCCTTGATCTTGGGAGGAGTCCCCTCAGCCTCTAAGACACAAATGCTTGTTTCATTCCCCCAGATTAGGGAAGTTCTCAGCTATGATTTGCTCATATATGTCTTTCAGTCCTCTCTCTCTCCACGCCCTCAGGGATCCCAATAATTCTGACACTGGAATGTTTCCTGGCATCATTTATTTCTCTAATTCTGTTTTCATGGAATTTGAGCTATTTGTTCTAGGCCTCCTCCTGTTCCTTCTTTTCTATCAGTTTGTCTTCTAGATTGCTAATTAGTTCTTCTGCCTCGTTTACACTAGCTATTAGAGTATCTAGATTAGACTGGGTCTCATTGGTAGCATGTTTAAGTTCTGCCAGATCAGCTCTCATTTCTGCCCTTAGAGAATCTGTGTTGCCATTAATAGTTTATCCAGCCTAGTTTTGTCTTCATAACTGTTACCCTGAAGTCTATTTCTGACATCTTGCTTATATCCATATCCATTAGGTCTGCGGGAGAGGCCATTTTCTCTGGGTCTTTTCTTTGCTGGGACTTCCTCCTCCTAGTCATTCTGTTGAGCTGTAGTTGAGGGGATGTACATCTGAAAATATCAACCACAATCCAGGCAAGGTGCACCCTGGGAAAGTTTGGAGCAATCAGAAGCCACCACCAAAAAACCCCAGTCAAAATGAAACCCAAGAATAAGATTTATAAGGTACAAAAACAAAAACAAACAAGCGATCAAAAAGACCCACACACACCCCCAAAAAATAAAAATAAAAATAAAAATAAAAATAAAAGGGGAGACGTGAAGGGAATGTGGCTATAATTGCTTGATGTGGTCAAGGTAGGGTATTTCACTTCTTCCTGGGTGTATTTTGTTCTCTCTGTTAGAGAACATTACTTCTCAGAGAGACAGGGAAATTAAAACTGGTGTATATATATATATATATATATATATATATATATATATATATAAAGGTAGTATTGAACAGGGAGAAAAGGACTAATTTGAAGCTTATATCTATATCTATATCTAAAGAAAAAGAAAAAAGTATATGTGTGGAAAAGTTCAATTTGAAAAGTTACTGTGGAATATGTTGTATTAAACATTTGGTTGAAATGAAAAGTAAGAGGAAATAATCAGAAGAAACATGAGAAAGAATTTTTAAAAAGAGAAAATTATATCTAAGAAATACACAGGCTGTGAGACAACACCAGGAGTTTAATATACCATTTTCCCCTAGTGTTGGGGTTTTTCAGTTTTATAAGGACCCTGGGGTTGTTGTCCTCTTGTTCTCCTATCTTGTATTCTGGAGGAGGGGACTGCAACAATGTTTTACAGTCAATCCTGCTTGGCCAGAGTTGCCCTTCCCACTGTCAAAGGGCTGGGCTCCATGGAAAGCGGTTTTTTGGGCTTTTGTTCTCTGATTGCTTTTGTTCTCTGGTGGCTTTTTATGCCTTTTCAGAGGGTCAGAGCAAAGGAAAATGCCCACACTCAGACCTCTGCCCCAGAGGAGAAAAGCCACAGTCTACTCCTCTCTGAATCCTCCAGAACACACAGTCTCCCCCTCTGTAAGCCTTGCTGAATACCACAGCCTCCCACAGGTGGTGCATACCCACAGTGATCCTCTCAGCAGTGGAAGCTGGCCCACACTTTTCTGTGCACTTCCCCCACCAGTGCCACCAAAACTGAGTGATCCCAGTCCAGGCAGGCCCAGGCCCAGGCTCCCGGCAGCGGCAACCCAGGATCTGTGGGTACTGATCCAAGCCGAGTCCTCTTGGGCACCGGCAGCAGCATCAGCCAGCCCCAGGTCCACAGGCTCAAGTCTGTGGCTGTGGCCACTCAGTCCCAGCATTTGTCCCTTAAGCCCCTGTGTTCTGTTTGAGCGCTATTATAAGTCCCTTCCCCTCCCACAGTCACTGGTCTCCAAGCTACCGTTGGTGCCCAGGCGCAGGACACTTTTGCACTGGGGTGTTACTTTACAATGGCTAGCTTCTGGAGGTCCCCTTCCCCTTCTGTTTATCTTCCAACATCTGTCCATGCAATCACAGCTCTGGCCTTTGTACCTCTTGACTGATGATCCTCTGCCCCCGTAGAGAAACTGTACTCTCAATGAAGTAGAGCATAACTGCACACTCTGTAAATGTCATCAGAAACAAAGTCTGAGAACTGTCACAATCAAGAGGATCTTAAGGAGACATGAATTAAATGTAATGTGCTATCTTGGGTGGAATCTTGGAAACTGGACTTCAGGTGACAACTCAGGAAATATGAATACATTGTAGGCTTTAGTAATAATTTTTCAATATGGTTCATTATTTGTGATAAATGTGCCACACTAATGTAAAATGTTAATAATAATGGAGACTGAGCAGGGGGTATATGGGAATGCTCTGCACTATCTTTGCACATTTTATGTAAACCTAAAACTATTCTAAAGTTAAAATTTTATTTAAAAAAAAATCTTTTCCTTCCCAGCTCCAATCTCTTCATCCATGATAATCAATGTGACTGGCATGGATCAGTTCATTCATGACAAATGCCACATAGTCCAAAGCGTTCTGAATATTTCTCCAGGCTATTTTGGTGGATGGTGAGATATTGTTATTCTAAAACTTGGGAGGATGTTTTAAGTCTTTTAAAATATGTAGAGTAAGGTATTGATAAAAAAAGTATTTTTTTTCCAAAATGAACTGCTACCAAAAACACAAGTTTGACATGTCATTGTACTTAAAAACATTTCTCACTTTTATTATATCTCCTTTGTGTATGTCTCAATTTGGCTGGGCCATGGTGCCCACATATTTGGTCAAACATTATCCTGGATGTTTCTGTGAGGATATTTTGGATGAGATTATCATTTAATTTGGGTGGATTTAGAGCAAAGCAGATTTCCTTCCAATAATATGACTGGGTCTTACCCAATGGACTGGATAGAACAAAAGGCTGGCCTCTCCCAAACAGGAGGAGATTCTTCCAGTGGACTGCCTTTAAGCTTCATCTGCAACATCAGCTCCACCTGGTTCACCAGCTAATGGCTTTGGACTTGAACTGCAACTCTTTCCTGAAACTCCAGTCTGTCAGCCTCCTCCATCAGATTTTGGAACCACCAAGCCTCCACAATCACATTGGCAAATTCCTTGAAATAAATCATACACACACACACACACACACACACACACACACACACACACACACAAATCCAACTGTTTGTATTTCTCTGGAGAAGCATTACTAATACACCCTCCTAAACAGGCACAAGAGGAAGAAGTTCCAGTACACTGCTGGAGGAGAAAATATCCAAGATTGGATGCATTGGAGTGGGTAAGAGGAACAGTTATTCTGTATCCATGTCACCCTTCCCCCAAAGTGGCACAACTCAGCACCAAGAAAGATCTCCTCAGCTCATGGTTTCTCCCATGGAGGAAAATGGGAGTATGTGAGTAAGCACCTGG
>NW_019155111.1:0-7499 GCF_002288905.1 Enhydra lutris kenyoni | reverse complement strand
AGCATGAAAGCAGCCATAAATAATACACAAGATAACTGATTTAGGCTGTATTTCAATAAACCTTCATATATAAAATCAGCGACTGGGCTGGATTTTTCCCATAGTTCATATTTTGCTGACCTCTGGCTAAGTGAAATTTTTATTCTGGTTCTCTAAACAGAAATCAGGAATATATCATTCTTTATAAGAACATATGAATTCACAAGAGTTTTTTTTAATGCGTACAAGTCCAAATATATGCAAATGGGTATAATAGTGTCTGTGCGTGAGTATGTGGATATGGGTAAGAGTGTGTTGGATGGGATTATGTACATGTGCCAGTGGCTTTTTTTCTTCAGATTCTCTCTGTTCCTTTCCCTTTGCCCCTCCCCCCTCGAACTTCCCCTCCCTCTCCTTAAAACAAGTGAACCTTAAAAAATACATATTTATACACGTGTATATATGGTTATCTATGTGTATGTGTGTGTGTGTGTGTGTATATATATACATTATATATATATTATATATATATATATATATATATATATATAATCAATTAGTAAATGCAACTGACCCATGTGGACAAAGACTAAACAATCACCTGCTAATGATGACGTAGTTTTATTTATAAAGGGAAAGAACCACTATTGACTAATATTAATCCCTCATAAATTTCTTCCATTTTAGACAGCTGTGAAACATATTTATTTTCTTTATTTTTTTATTGTGTTATGTTATTCACCATAAAATACATGATTAGTTTTTGATACAGTGTTCCAAGATTCATTGTTTAAGTATAATACCCAGTGCTCTATGCAGTCTGCCTCCTTAATACCCACCACCAGGCTTACCCCTCTCCCACCCCTCTCCCCTCTGAAACCCCTGGTTTGTTTCTCAGAGTACACAGTCTCTCATGTTTCATCTCCCTCCCCCAATTTACCCCAACTGACTTTACCTTTCCCTCTGCCAATGTCCTCCATTTTATACCTTATGTTCCACAAGTAAGTGAAACTATATGATAATTGACTTTCTCTGCTTGACTTATTTCACTCAGCATAATCTCCTTCAGTTTCATCCATGTTGATGCAGAAGTTGGGTATTCATCCTTTCTGATTGCCAAGCCATTTTTTTCTTTCTTTTTTTTTTCCATATTTTATTATTTATTTGACAGATGGAGATCACAAGTAGGCAGAGACAGAGGAGGGCTGGGGAAGCAGGCTCCCCACTGAGCACAGAGCCCAATGTGAGGCTCCATCCCAGGACCCTGGGATCATGACCTGAGCTGAAGGCAGAGGCTTTANATCATGACCTGAGCTGAAGGCAGAGGCTTTAACCCACTGACCCACCCTGGCACCCCCATTTTTTTCTTTCTATGCACTGTCACTAAGCCAATGTTGTCTAATCACCAGCTTCAAATTTATATACCTCAAATAAGGATTCCATATTTATGTTTTCCTTTTAAAGCTGGAGGTATTTTTCTATTTACATAAATTAGAAAACCTGTCATATTAGCCGTTTAAGGGTCCAGATTAAAGCCATGCTTTAAGAAGTGCGTCTGGGAGGGAAGGCTCAAAGGAAATAAAAGTCTTGAAAAAAATGTAAATGTTTAACCACAATCCCCCATCCTGTTCTTCTGTTCACCTACTAACTAATTCATCCTGATAAATGTTTATTTATTACTTATGCAATGCAAGACTCTATTCCAGAAGTAAAGATTAATAAAGGGAACAGAATAGACAAAAATCTCTACCATTTTGGAGCTTATATTCTAGTGGAAGAACTCAAACAAGGAAGTCCTACAGAACATGCACAATACAGTCCTATGGTCATGAATGCTGGGGAACAATACAAATCAGGAAGGAGGATAAGGACTTTGTGTGGGGAGAGACAGGGGAGACAGGAGAACTCTATGGGTATTAGAACAAAGGCAGTGAAGAATGTTATGGGTTTGGGTTTCTTTGTGCTAACCTACAGAAACAGGACTAAGGAGCACAACAAAATTGGGCCTGATGGTCTCAAGGCTAATAATCATGTCCAAGACATAAGGAACCCCTTTTTGTGAACAGTTGCTTGTCTGTTTATTCTCTTATCTTTTCCAGTAACTTGTGAGAGCTCATTTTTTTTCTTCTGTTCAATCCTGCTTTAGTAGAAATTTCATGTCAATTCTTGGCCAGTAGAGGCCCCGTTGCACTACTTATTGGGAGCAATACTTTCTTTTCTTGACCTTTTCTGTATGATACATTGCTGTGAAGATTGCAGAAGGGGGTGAGATTTTACACTAGACGCTAACAACTTAGCCTGCCATAATTTTATAGATGGTGGAAGAACATACAAGACTCCTGGGCCAGAGACAAAGAACTGTATTACTCCTGGCCTAGCAGGAAATACAACATAGGTAGGATGGGAGAGTGGCAAACCTGCTTTACTTCTTCCTCAAAAGGAGACATTATCTTGAATAACCTAGCAGAGAAATGTATCTGCCTCCACCCTGGAAAGAGACACTGTCTCTTTCTCCTAAGGCTGTTTTCTATATGAAACTTGGAAAAGATAATTGAGAACAAAAGCTATCAACAGCTCTTCACAAGGTGTGTAGAATCACAAAAGTCCTGTGAATTGTTCCCCCACCAGCTTCTTAACTGATTGGCAACATTCCAAGTGACAAGACTTGCATACTATGCTAGAGATCTGTCATTCTGGCTATCTTGTCTTCATCTCTGACCACTTCCTTGATTCTGTGGACCTTCCAAATCCAGGATTCTGTACCTGTTACTTTATAAAATATAATTAAAATTATATTAAAATACAACCAACCTGCATCTTAGAGAGAAATTTGATGAAGCATAAGTTTGGTTTAAAATGAAGCTTCTCCTATAATATTTTGGGGTAGAATATGTTTTTATCTATTTTCATGCCATAAGGAAGGGTTGTGAAAAGTAATTTATTTTTTTGTGTTAATAATCGATAATGGATTGAATTAATTACCCCTGCCAGGACATTTGTGTTTTAAAAAGTCTATAGTCATAACCAAAGGAACGGTCATTATCTGTACTAGCAATAAAGGTTAATGGAAAAGTTGTTATCTTTTCCAAAAG
This sequence comes from Enhydra lutris kenyoni, assembly GCF_002288905.1. Taxonomy (NCBI): domain Eukaryota; kingdom Metazoa; phylum Chordata; class Mammalia; order Carnivora; family Mustelidae; genus Enhydra; species Enhydra lutris. The sequence continues at coordinate 4,428 of NW_019155111.1, read as the reverse complement.
ATAGATAAGATGGATAGATAAATAGATGGATCAGATGGATAGATAGATAGATGGATCAGAAAGAGCCTTTGGGACTCAATCTATGGGACTCCATCTAATTTAGAAAAGGACTTTAACATGTGAGTAGAGTGCATGACCTTAACTGCCAAAAGCAGGTGACCCAGACCTGCTTTATTCAGAGAAGCTCTGCTTTCTTTGTTGTGTGGTGGATCCTCACTACAGGTTTCTTTGAATTAAGAGCTTTCCAGCTCAAGAAAGGACAACAGCAGCAGCGGCAGCAACAAAAATCATGAGAAGGTGACTGGTCTAATTTGTTAATGATTTGGAGCTGTCCATACTTGAGTTCTTGCCTCCTCTTGTGAGGAGGCAGTATTTGGAACAGATTATTTCTACCNTTTGTTTCCTATTAACCACAGGACTAAGTTTTTAAATCCAAACCTATCACATTAACTGGGAAAAATAACTAGTTTATGGTAATGCAGTAGCTCTATATTCTAGAGAACAAATGTTTGATGGAATGTGTAAAAACACTTAAAAATATTTAGATCACCTGTGTTTCAATTTACTTAAGGGGCATTTACTGCTAATTTCTACTATTCATGTTCATAGAAGACACATTTTCTTTCTGTTATATTTGGTGGGACAGAATGCAGTGTCCATGAATACTGGAAACTTGCTATGATCTAAGAATGTGACTTTGGAGTTGTAGAGTCAAGCCAAGTAGGATGTGCATAATTGGTGGAAATTTGCATTATGACTTTCCAGAAAAATTGGTTCTTCCTCCTATGATTGTATTCCCAGGATATCCAATTATTTCAGCTCAACAAGGTATACCAAAGACCTCTGTTCCGGTGACGCAATCACTAAAACTCCATGACAGAAAGATAGTTGATTATAAGATACAGTAGAATTACTATTTCTCAGATTTTAAAAAAAATGCCATTTTCTCCTTGGGTTTTGTATTTCTTGTGGGGGAAAAAAAAAACAGGCTTTCCTTTTATTCTCCCCTCCCCCAAGTAATCATTTTTAAAGTTTAAAGCTAATTTTAATTTCAATTTGGTTATTACCCTTAAGGATAAAGGAAGTTTTAATAATTCCTTAAATAGCATCCATATTTTTAATGTCTGTAGAAACAGAAGCAAAGTATTCCTAGTCTATAGTAAATTTTTCCTGGCTTACTCCTCTGCCCCTCACCTTTCAGGTATGTTTGCTGTTAGTCTGCATGATCATTTGCTAAACATGGAGTGATCAACTGTCTACGTTGGTTGACAGCACTGAGTCCTGTCTAGGGCTAGGCTGCCTCCCTCCAGGAGTTACATAAATAAATTCCTGTCACTTCTTCTACTGCCCATTAAACCTAGGAAATCAATATGCTTCTCTGTGCATGTGGGCTCCCAAGAAGACGTCTCCTACGAATTGTCAAATAAATACTGCTTGATAACTGAGCCAGTTCCAGTTTCAAGCATGTGAACTTGCTGTTCTGGACCACACCATAAGTGCAGAATGTTACTACAGTTTTAATGTGGATATTAAAAAAAACAAAAAAACAAAAAACAAAAAACTACATACTCACAGGAATTCTTATAGATGGGCTCCATTCTCCAAAAAGTAAATAGCATTTTGCTTTTGTCTCATTGAGTTTTCTGACCATTTACTCTGCATATCTCTATGATTGCTCTTCAAACAGTTGTAGTGAATTTATTTTAATTTTTTATTTCCTCTTATTGTCTATATTTTAGCCTTACATAGTATTGAAGTAATCAACTTTGCAACTCTTCAGTCAGTTTTGGCATTAGTATCTATCTAAAACTGTCTTTCAAAACATCTCTACTTTCAAATTTACTAGTTTAAAATTTATATATAAAAATATGTTCATTAAAAAATTTACTTCTCAATTTATAATGTTGTTCATTTGGGTTTCGTATTTTTTATCAGCACTTTGCCAAAGAATACTGTTTTTCTTTTTTAAAAGTAGATACTATGGTTGATTGCTTTTTCCTAGTTTATATGTTTCTGGGTGGGTTTTTTTTGCACTAAATAATTAATTTAAAAACTTTGAAATAATCCAGATTTGGAAAAAAAAATTGTAGCTTTAAATTCATATGTTAGAAAAAAAAAGAAAACTGAACTAATTTAGATATCTATTTTATAGAGAGAGAAAGCAAGCTGAAAAATTAAAATTAAAGATAAAGATGGCAGTTAGTGATATTGAAAACAACAAAAAATAACACACAAGTCAATTAAAAAGTAATTTTTCAAAATGACTAATGAAATTAAGAAACACAAAAGTAAAAATCACTATTTAAAAGGTATGTTATTGTAAGGGCCTACTTAGGCAGAGGGAGCCATTTTGTTATTTATGCAGTAAACTTAGATTGACCCTATGCAGTAGACTTAGATTGACCCTGCTCCTCCCAGAGGAACTTACTTGCAAAGCCCAGATACAAGGGCAGGGCAGACCAGGTGGAGATATCCAATCAGTGGAGCATGCATACTGTCTCCCTAGCTACCAGGGAGAGTGGGCCCCGTCTTTTGGACGCCAATTCTGACCAAGGTGATAGGCTAGTTCAAATATCTACTAGGGTAAATTGTAATCTCATTGGCCACCTACGTGTAGCTAAGCTCAACCACATGGCCTTTGCTCTATAAAAGTTAGTCTGTGAGGCGGGGAAGGGTCTCCTCTTTGTAAGAGACGGCTGTGACCGGTCAGTTTGGTTCTCCATTCTTGGCACAAAATAAAGCTTTGCTTGACCTTTGCTTTGTATCAGTCTCGTTCCTTTGACCATGGACCCAACAGTTACTACCTATCACACATATTTAAAAAATGGGAAAATATTATAAATAACTTCCTGCTGGTAATTAAAAAAAATGGGCCATGTACTGACAATTTCTAGGAAAATAGAGCTTATCAAAACTACATGAAGAAAATTTGAAATCTAATATTCCTGTAACTATGAAAGAAACATCCATAATTTCAAATTCTCCCTCAAAGGAAACTCTGGATTAAGGCAACTATTCTGAATAAGTAAATGAGTAAGTAATACCAATGTTTCATAGACTATTTCAGAGAATAAAACTTTAAGACAAACTTTTCAGGTCAACACAAACCTGTAAACTAAATACAATTCAGTACTAGAAAGATGTAAATACTCCCCACGTTACTCTATATATTCAATGTGACAACAGCATTCCAAACTGTATGACAGTCTTATTGTAAAACTTGACAAGTGATTTTAACTTTATGTGAAACTTTGAAGGCCAAGGATAGACATGGGGAAATAGAAGATAAGGAAGGTATGCTTTACTGTGTATCCAAAGTTTTGAGAAAGTAGGATTTGGGGTNTATGCTTTACTGTGTATCCAAAGTTTTGAGAAAGTAGGATTTGGGGTCCTAAAAAAGAGAAAGAAACTAGTGGAACTCAAAAGAGTTTAGATGAAGCCCAGGACATGATTTAAAGGGAAAAAAAATAAATGGTATTACGAAACATTGGGAAAGAATTGTTCTTTTCAGTAAAGGGTGCGAAAATAAAGCTTGGTGTTCACCTTACATCACATACAAAATTCAATCACAACAGAAATCAATAGGTAAAATGCTAAATAATTAAATTCCAGAAGGTAATAAAGGCGGATATCTATCCAGTGGTCTGGTGATAGGCTAGATTTAATCAACAGGACATTCAAAAATAAGCATTAAACATAAAGGTAAAAACTGACAAATGGATCTATGTGTCAGAGATATATGCCAAACCATTTAGAACTGCATTGTTTATTAATCAAAAAGTAGGAAAAACCCAAATTCTCCTTAGCAGCAGGATGCATACATAAACTGTGTTTTATTAATAGAATGGAATTCAATGCATCATTAAAAATCAACAAACCGCAGCTCCCTACAACAGAAATGGATCTCACAGATAAAAATCTGAATGCAAGAAGCCAGACCCACATGTATACATCTTATATGATATCATTTACATAAAACAAAATGAAAAACTAAACAGTGGTGTTAAGGAACTTAAAGCTCTAAATAAGTGCAAAGGAATAAGTGTCGAAATATAGGTAACATTACATGAGAGGTTGAGAGGGATGATGGTACACGGGCTACATTCAACCTCTTGACCTTAGTGTCTCAGTCAACTGCGCATTTACTTTGATATATGTCATTAGGCGGTAGAATTCTGTGTTCTTCATACATCTTATTACATGCAACTCGTAATGAGCTAAAAAAAGAGAGCAGGAATAATGAGGAGAGAGAGGACAGAGAGGGAAGAGGGGAGAGTCTCCATGTTTCCTCAAGGTATCAGATAGTATTTCTGAAAAACTTCTCTGAAATACATATGGTGTATTAATTTTGGTATATTTGAATTTGGGTTTCCAGGTCCTCATTCTAGTTCATCTTTACCAGTATTCAGAAAAATCTAAAATCTGGAT
>NW_019155110.1:3678-7509 GCF_002288905.1 Enhydra lutris kenyoni | reverse complement strand
CTGCTGTTCTTTTTCCAGGTGTAAGGTTAGCTTGTGCATTTGGGATTTTTCTAATTTTTTGGATGGCTATGTAATCCCCTCTAAAGACCAACTTTTCAGCATCCCATAGGTTCTGAAGCAGTGTGTTTTCATTTTCATTCTTGCAATTAATTTTTTAAGTCCTTGTTTAATTTTCTGGTTTATGAAATCATTCCCTGGCAGGATGCTCTTGATCTCCAAATGTTTGAATTCCTTCCAAAATTGCTCCTTTGATTGGGTTCCAGTTTCAAAGAATTATTGCCTGAAAAATGCAAGGGAAAATCTCAGAATTTTGGTATTGGTTGAGACTTGATTTTTGACTCAGTATGTGATCTTTTTTTTTTAATTTTTGATTATGTAATGTTAGTCACCATACAGTACATCATTATTTTTTGATGTAGAGTTCTTAGACTCGTGGTTTAAGTTTAACAACGTTATATACGTTATATATACATCCATTCAGTACATGCCCTCCTTAAGAACCACCACCAGCCTCATCAAACTCCCCAAACCTTCCCCCTCTAAAACCATCTGTTTCTTCGAGTTTACATTCTCTTGTGGTTCATCTCCCCCTCCAAATGCCCCACATTCTGTTTTCCCTTTCTTCTCCTAATGTGCTCCATGTTATTCCTTATTTTCCACAACTATGTGAAATCATATGATAATAGACTTTCTCTGCTTGACACCTTATAATCAGCATAATTTCCTCCAGTCCCTTTCATGTTGATTCAAAAGTGGGATATTCCTCCTCTCTGACGGCTCAGTAATATTTCATTGTATAATTCCATTGTGTGTATGGACCACATCTTCTTTATCGATTTGTTGGTTGAAGGGCACCTTGACCCTTTCAACAGTTTGGCTATTGTGGCCATTACTGCTATGAACATTGGGGTACAGATGACCCTTCTTTTCAATACATCTGTATCTTTGGTGTAAATACCCAGTAGTGCAATTGCTGTGTCACAGGATAGCTCTATGTTTAACTATTTGAGGACCTTTCTGAAATACCTGCGGCTCCTGTGAATCTATAAATCTACATCTTTACCTCCCTTCTTACCTGTAGTAGTGCTCTAAGTGTCAGCACACCCTAAGGAAAGCAATCCCACTGCAGGTCATAGGAGTTCCAAATGTCCCTAAAGACCCCAGAACCCTAAGGTGTGGCTGTCAGGCAACAGTGAAGGAGGAAGTATGGGTCTGGTGCTGGTCTGTGACTTGGTAGATGCTGTCCTGTGATGAACTATAGCCCAAAGGGACAGCGAAGGCTGGAAATGGGACAGTTATTTCACACACTACCTTCCCAAATCTGATACATTGTTTTGGCGAGAAAATGCCAGGACAAGGACCTTTGTCTACCATCCCTTCTTCCCTTCTGCCTCTAGACTGCATCTGTCCCTGCCCTTGTATCCCCTCTCTAAATCTGCCTTCTCCTGCGTCCTGCTCCACAATCACCTCCTAAAAAAAGTTGAGCTCATTTTTGGTATGAAGGAATGGGGACTGAAGGGGTGAGCAACTCTGGGGTGCCAGTCAGTGCAGGGACCTGATGTTTGTGGAACCATTGGTACAGTAAGCATGATCTGAGCAGCTAATCACAGGAGTTCCTGAGTGCTAGGAACACATAAACAACCCATGTCTCCCTTACACTTAAGTATCCTGGACTCTACCAGCCTCCACATTGGCTTCTAGAAGCAGCACCCTCAAATCAGCTCAGACATCATCCATCTTATGTGTGCATGCCTCCCATTTTCCAAGTTCCCTTGAAGTTCATTTCGACTCCCAGAGGAAACTTCCTCATGGTTCCCATATGTTTATTCCCAGGTGCTATGAGCACACTCTCATTACTGAGCTCAGTCCAGGAGCCACAGCTCTAGGCACTTCCCCTAGAATCTCAGTTGGAGTCAAATGTAGACACCAGATCACTGGCATTGGCACCACACCTACACTCCCATTCTACATCCCTGCAGCTAAGATGGACAATAGCCCAGAAGGGGCCATCCAGGAATCTCACCTCCCAACTCCATTCTGAGCCCCAGTGTCCAATTTATCAAAAGGTCAATATTGACTTCTGGAAGTGGCCCCATTCCTCATACCCATACAGACCCTAGAGTCTCCAAGGTGCATCTGTTCCCACCTCTGTCCCACTCCGCCTTACTCTGTGTATACACCCATGTACCTAAAGCACCCAGTGTGAATCCCACATTTCTCCCCAATTCCTGCAGTGCTTCTTTGGTCAGAATGGATCCCTCAGCCTGGTCACTCATACCATTCTGCCTCCTGCTCTGACCCCAAATCTACTCACCCAGATACAGGGAATCATACCCTGCCTCGGGAGTCATTCCTCCCTTCTTGCATGGTCTTGTCACATTTGTTCTTCCAAGGACTGCATCACAGACGAATCTGTCCTGGATCAACAGCTATTTTCCTGGCCACATTCTGAAGCCATAACATCAGGGGCCAACCTCAAATTTATCAAAAATCTGAAAAATTGTTCTCTGCCAATGCTTTATGCAGAAATACCTGTGAACAGACACATGGATTGTTTATTCCTTCCAATCATAATGGTGCTGAATTGGTCCTCCACTTTGGTTCTAAAGTTTAGTATGTCTGAACAAGTTGATAAGGACAGGCAGGTTATGCTCAATGTCAACTCTGCATGCTTATCCAACATATTCTCATAGCCATGGAGACCCCAACCTCAGGAGAATGTGATGGATCATAAGGGATAGTAGTGGCTCTAAGACAGGCTGCCCTTTACAATCACCCAGGGGTTGTCTTTTGTAAATCAGTTATTTAGAAATAATAACTTTTGTGTTTTTAATTTTTTTTAATTTTAAAAGGTTTATTTGGCTATTTTTCAAACTCCTACTATACCATCAATCGAGGAGATGAACACCTATTTCCCAAATACCCTTTTATGCCATAGCGGGTTGGTGCACAAACATTAACACTCGGGCACTGCATGTGAGGCAGAAATATCCAGGAAGACCTTCATTTGAGTACAGAATCTCTCCACCTCATGGAGCTAAGTCTGCCTCTCAGTGAACTTCTTGGCTTCTTGCTTTAAGGCCTCCACCTCTCCTTTGAGGATGAAACACTTCTCCTTCAGCTAGAGGATTTCAGCCAATGATTCCACAGTGTTCATGGCCTGGGTCTCTTCCACAATATCCTCCCATCGCCCCTCTTCATTTCATGCCATAAGTTTGAATAAAAGTCTTCAAACCACTGGCCTCTTTCATATCTTAGCACATGGTGTAGTTTTATTCTCAGGAGGAGAATTCCCCCAAAATGAATATTGCACAGATAGCAGGCCAATAATACCTCAGGCTGAAGGACATTGAAAGTAAGAAGAGACTCAAATGCTCACTTTTCTGCAGAGGTGAAAAGCATACTACCATAGATTTTTGGGGCAAGTTGTTATCCCAGTGGCTTCTTAGTCTCGTGCTGTCCTGGGATGGAGGGCTCATAATTTGGAGGCTCCCAGGTCTCCATGGCTGCATCAGACAAATCGGTGCAATGCTGAGCAGGTTTGGAGGTCTCATAATCTGACGCCAACTGGAAAGCCAAGTGTTTGAGTGTGCTGTACTCTGGGGAGACGGAAGGATCTGCTTCCAAGGAAACATGCTGAACTTGCTGTCCAGTCACCTTCTTGGCTTAGTGCAGAGCTGCATTGTTAGTCTCCAGGTCCAAAGTCACACAGGGAAATTGCTGTCCAGGTGCCTGGTAGGCCTATCAGACAGGTCAGTTATTGGTCTCCAGATCCAACGGCATATGGTGAACCCACATTCATCATGTCTGCTTGGCCTAGCACACAGCTGA
>NW_019155110.1:0-1359 GCF_002288905.1 Enhydra lutris kenyoni | reverse complement strand
TATTTGGGTTCCTGGGAAGTGCTCTGTCTTGAGTTCTGAGTGTCTCTTTTTTAGGCTGTATTTGAGGATTGATGGTCTGTGGGCTCTGGGTTAGTCAGGTTCTGGGGAATTATTTTGTCCATTACTGAGTTGTTTCAGACAGTCCATGGACTGAGGGCCAGTGTTCCAAGGACTAACACTTCACACAGAGATGTGGTGATTCTTTTTCCCAGTACCTACTTGTTTTGTAAAATTCCCTCTCTGCCTAATGTGTCCAGATATTCCACACATTGTGCACATCTGGGTTGTTGGATGTTCAGAGCACTCATGGGCCCTGTGCTGAGCCAGGTTGGAGGGCTTCAGAGTAGCAGTGTGCCCAATGTTCCCTCAGGACGTGGACTCAGCTTTCCTGTACTGAAGACACATATGACCCCAGGGGTGTGGGGCCCAGCTGGCTGAGAATCCATGGTATTCTGATAGCCAGTGTCCCACTCCCACGTGCCAAATGAGAATGTCTCCCTGAGGACCTGGGCCAGCCTCATAGTGCAGAATGGGTATAGGTTTTGCCATATATGGATACAAGGACTCTCCGGACCACAGAGGGTGAAAAACATAGGTCCTAACATGATGGTGGTGTGTAGAGTATTAGAGAGAGGTCCATGGCCCGAGGGGTGGGTAGGGGCCATGTCATGGGCAGGGGCAGAGAACAGGGCAGAGAAGTCAAGGAAGAGAAAGAAGAGCTGTGACTGAACTTCCATCTCTATCTTCACTGGAGCCTGGACTGTTGCCAAGTTTTTATAACCCCCAGGACACCAGCATGCCTTCATGTGATGTCACCACTATGCCCTGGCCAATCACCAGGGATCTCTCAGTTTGGCATCATTCTGGTGACCAACCACAAGACAGGTCAGCTGGCTAATTACTAATGGATTTCTCAGTGACTCCCCTGACCGATATCATTGCCTGGAAACCATGTTTTAAAGGAAAAGAGGTAAACTGTGCTTCAAGAGGAAAAATTAATATTTGAGTTGTATTTACAGTGATGGTCATAAATACTACAAAGTAAATGTGCCACACAGACATACCATTAATTAAAACACTGACATGGATATTAATGAAGACAAGAGCCTTTAGACCCCATGAAAGGTCACAGTTGTATGTAAGTCAAACAACATGGCAATAAAAAAATCCTTACTCTCAGCTCATCCATCAAAATTAAATATAAGTGGAGAATATGGTAGACATTATGTTTAGGACATCTTCCCACAGTAAACCTAAGCCTGGAAGGGATGAGTCTGTGTCACCAGTAAGGATCTGCTTGCCAATATCATAGTGGCATTCAGCTCTCATAGAAAGGGATCAACAAAATCCGTCCTGTCA
>NW_019155109.1:0-7520 GCF_002288905.1 Enhydra lutris kenyoni | reverse complement strand
TTCCAACACAGCTCATAGACCCAGGGCTCACCCATCCCAGAACAACATACCTTGTGAGTTCAACAAGGAGATACTCAAAGGTGGTCCTGATAGGTCCAGAGGAGCCTGACTCTGTCCCTGTTGACTTCCAAGGACAGGCTCTCTCCCACACATGCAAACTTCTCCTCAACCTCTAGGGTAAAATTCACTCTCAGGTGTGGGAGCTCACTGCTCTCTCTTCAGACAGGGTGAGGTCTCTGGAGAAGGCAGAGATGTGGTCTGGAGGAATATGAGTTTCTAGGCCCTTCTCTGTGTCTGGTGACAGCTCCTCACGGAGATGGTCCAGATGTCAGACATGGGACCATTGGGATGGTTGTGAGTGTCGTGAGTGACTGGGCCTTGTGCCCAGGTGTCCTGTCCCAGGAGCTGCTTCAGGAGTTAGGCTCATGACTGGTGAGGGGCTGACAGACCCTGAACCTCACCAATGTTGTCTCTGGATTCTCTGTGTCATGTAGTAATTTTTGGTGGAACTGATTCCACCAACCCCAAGTGACTGGGTGCAGTGAATTGGTTTATAAATCATAGATAAAGCACACACGACAGCCCATCCAACAAGAGCCACATGTCCTTCTCCAGAGTCACATCCAAGAACGAGTTCTTGCAGCTGAGAGATCTCAGTGCCACCAAGGTTCTGGCCATGTATTACTATGAAGAGACTTAGTGAGGGCATGTCAGTGTGAGCCCAGACCCAAACCTCCCTGATGGGACTCAGGAGAGGCTGGGCTGCAGAACAGTCAGGACACCAGGGAGTGCGCGTGTCACCAGGGGGCGCCTGGGTCACTAGGGGGAACTCAGGACACCAGGGGGCGCTCAGGACACCAGGGGACGCTCAGGACACCAGGGAGCGCTCAGGCCCACCAAATACAGGGCAGGTCTAGCTACAGGTGAAGAAGGTGAATTGTTTTCCTTCTCAGCTAGAAAAATACCTACTGGGCTTGGGAGTCTGGATTTTTACAGGTTCTGATATTTTATTAGTATTGTATGCTATAATCATTGAGTTTCAAGGTGAAATAATTTTTACACTAAAATATATATCTTCTTTGGAAATAAAAGATGAAAAATATATATTCCAAAGAAATAATAATGTACAACTATTTCCTCTTATCCTTCCAGATTTTACAAATATTTATTGATATTTCTAACTACAAAGCAATTGGATTTTAATGTATAATTGTAAATAAATGCATAGTGTAAAAATCTCTAAGGTAATCTATTTGTTAAATATTTTAATTAGATATTATTATTAAGTATTTTAATACTATTTAATACTATTAAACACTCATTAAATATTTCAATAAAACAATTCTATATATAGTTCCTAAATAATAAGATTGAATGATGGACAAAGTATCAGTATTTGGGATTATCCATAACTGAATTCAGTATTTCCATATACTATATACAAATTAATTTTTAATTTTTCACTTCAAATGTACTCATTCATTAGACTGTTCCTATGACAACACCATTATTCTGTGTTTTGAAAAGATGACATCGTCCTGAGATGCTCATCTGCACTCTTGCTTCTGTAAGGCTCTAAGAATTGCCCCCAGGATGAATGGAAGCAGGTTTCCCCCATTGGTGTCCAAGGACCAAGGGTCTCTCCCTTCTTAGATCTGGTGATTTCTTCATCATCTCTTCACTCCTCATTATCCTCACCCAGCTCTTGTCCCAAACACACAGCATGACACTTCATTCATAGAACTTTGATTGTTAGGCCTTCATATGTCTGACATAGTTTGGCAGTTACAGTTAACCACAAGACATACTAGAATCTCCATGAATTAGTCATAGTTCTCCTGAGGAACAGAAACCATAGCTCATTGGCATAGATCACTGGAGAGGCTGAGAAGTCCTATGATCTACTACCACAAGGTGGAGACCCAGGATGGCCAGGGATGAAAGTCTCATCATATTCTCAATGGGGTCTAGCAGAGAACCTGGGGACCTGAAGGTGTAACTGCATCCAAGGGCAGGAGGTGACCAGTGTCCCTGCTTAAGCATGCACACAGGAAGTAAACATGAGGGAATTCCTCCTCCCTCAGCCTTTTATTCTACTTAGAACTGTAATGGATTGGATGATGCCCATGTACATAGAGGCCATGGATCCAAATGCCAATCTCTTCTAGAAACAACATCACAGACCCCAAGAGAAACAATGTTCGGTCCTCTCACCCATGTCCTAGTCATATTCATACATTAGATTAACCATCAACAATCAATGTCCCATATTCTGGGCATCCATATTTATTGCCTAATCACACTCATTCTGAAAAAACAGAAAATTCCCGGGGTGGGGGGAAGGTGGCAGGGAAGTGGGAGGAGGTGCCCTTTCAACCTGTACCCTAAAGTGAGCTGATTACCTACCAAAGAACTCTGATCACCCACAAAATCAGCCTGATATCAGAATTATACACGTCTGGATCTCTACAGGGACAGAAGACACCGGTGGGCATCTATCTATGAAAGACCCACAGCAAATATCATTATCAATGGGAAAAAGCTTGAGAGAGTCAATTATCTTATGGTTTCACTTATTTGTGGAGCATAACAAATAGCATGGAGGATAAGGGGAGATGGAAAGGAGAAGGGAGTTGAGGGAAATTGGAAGGGGAGGTGAACCATGAGAGACTATGGACTCTGAAAAACAATCTGAGGGGTTTGAAGGGGCGGGGGTTGGGAGGTTGGGGGATCCAGGTGGTGGGTATTGGAGAGGGCACGGATTGCATGGAGCACTGGGTGTGGTGCAAAAACAATGAATACTGTTATGCTGAAAATAAATTTTAAAAAATTTTAAAAAGAAAGAAAATAACACAGTCACAATTTTACCATATATTATACAAATATCCTGCATACAAAAATTTAAAAAGGAAAGAAAGAAAAAAGAAAAAGAAAAAGAAAAAACCACTCCAAACCCTTGCCCAGAAGAGGAGGTGAAGAACTTCAGTGGTGTTTTCTCTTCTCATTTATATCCTTCAGTTGAAATATTATGATGGAAAGTTAAGAATTCTTAAATACAATGATATAAAGACAATGCATCTTATGTCACATGGCAAATAAAAAGGGAACAAAACAAGACATACACATATTTATTTTAAAAAATAAGGAGGATATGAGCGTGATAACTAAGGTCCTCATTTTTGCAACTGGAAAGGACTGAAATTGGGATATAGAGCTGCTATCATACTCTACCAATGATGTAATCTCCCTGTTGTCAGTCATATCTTCAAGCTGTGCCAGACCATTACCTGACAGGATGACCAATATCCTCATTCCAGAACGATCTCGACTTAACCTCAAATTTGAAGATGTTGCCACTGGATTAATGCTGTAATCCTGTCTTCATTAGGGAATTTCTGTCATATGAAACAGGTGCTCCAGGGAGATGGAGAACATGATAAGACTAGTGAATTCCACCTTTAACTGGTGTCTGAATATCATGCAGAAACAAATGTGAACCAGGTTCAACTATTTCTTCCCCTCTGGGGTAATTTCAGGACTCTTCCCATGAGGCCATATGTAGGTTGAGAGAGATAAAGCAGTATAGGAGGACGGGGGATCATGGGCATGTGGAAAATACTTCATGTGACTTGCTTGTGTCTTCAGGATCTCTTCAGACACCAACATTTCTTCCATCGGCTGATGGAGTATCACTGTACATGCTCCACTTTATGGTTTGGACATTCAAATAATGCCCACTTCAAGATGGACAGCTCAATTTCCATGGCAACCTGTGACTCAGCCCTGAATCTATAGTTCCTAAAATCCAGGAACAAGCTTCCAGCTATTTCTCAAAAGAAGAATCATGATCTGCAAAGAATGGTGGGTCTTTACTCCAAAATTTTAAAAGTCTAAGACTGTGATTTGCCTATAGAGGTCTGTCACAGCTCTTAACAAATTGTGTGTCACAAACCTCACATGGGAATGGGCATGGGGTGACCATCTCCACCGCTACACAATCTATATCCATGACGGTAGCACTAATCTAGCAGTTCTGCAAGGAACATGTATCAGCATAATATCCTAGTCTTCTAGAAAGAGGTAATTATATACATCAGTATGTTCATCCTACAACATACCACTACACCTGCACTGAGAATGGCTACAATACAAAAAGACTGACAATACCATATGCCAACAAGTATGTACAGAATGTAGAACCTGCAGAAAGAACATATGTAATCCCATGGTAAGAGAGCCTGAGAAGTCCCAGGCTCCGTCCTCTACAAGCTGGTGGGGATGGTGGAGTAAATCATTCTCAGGCTGTTGTACAGAGAACCAGGGGATCCCTTGGTGTATTGCTCAGTCCAAAGTAGGAAAGGAAAAGAAGAGATGAGCAGTTCAGGCAATGAGATTGAAATAAAAGGGGGTCTTCTTCCTTCTTACGCCTTTGTTCTCTTCAGGTTCTCAGTGGGTTCAGGATACTCACCTGCACTCGGAAAGGAAATCTGTTACACAGCACGGATCCAATGCTAATCTCACCTAGAAGTACACTCACTCCTATGGAAATTCAAGGTTTCTGTGCAAGACTTGTAGATTCAGGCAGGTCTGTGCTTCTCTGTAGTGTGGGGATGGACACATCAGTGACCTCAACTTTCTAAGGGGACCAAGAAATGTGTCTTCCTTTTTCAGTATCTTCAATATTTTCTTGCTTCAAAGATGGTGTGGTAAGTAGCCAGTGTTTTATATATTGAGGGTCAAAAGGCGCTCTGCTGTCTTATTTCAGAAATCTTACTTTTATTTCCCTTCCTCTTCTGATCCAGTGGTCCTATGAGCACAACTGCTGTTATAATGTAGAAAGCCCATTGAATATTGTTCAATTATTATATCATTTTGCAGTAAGTGACTGTTGCCACCTGAGGTCAAGGCACATAATTTCACAAAACAAGTCACAAGAAGAAGAAAGCATTTGTCAGCAATGAGACAGGCACTTCGAGCAAGAAGTCGGAGGTTCTCCAAAAGGACGAGAATGGCAGGAATATTGCCAGCAGCCCTCAGTATCCCAGCACAGCAGACACTGCTGCATTGTGGATGGTTTGGCTGGATGGCAGTGTTCCTGATGCACAGGATCCTTTCAGGAATGGAAACTACTAGATCTGGAGACAGAACACAAGTCCTCTGCTCACCCTGTGGGGTCAAAGGGACTGATCTAAAAAAACCTAAACTGAGGTTGATCAGAACTACACCTAAACTGAATTCCTGAATCTTGTCATTTTCCCTAAGATTCTACCTTCTTTGGTGTACTACAAAACGCAGTTATGTTGAGGGTTTGGTGGTTCAGAGAGATCTCTGGTGTGTACCGGTGTGTACTGTGTACTGTTTGTTCTCTGCTGTTCTGTTTTAGCAGAAATTACCTCCAGGACAGTTGTCTACAGAGCCCCTCCTTGCCTGCAGTGGTCAGTGTTTGGTCCTTAGGCAGAATGTGGGAGTTTTAAGTAGGTGTGCTCTGCTGGGCTTGTTAAATGAGACCTGATACCACTTCCTCAGAGCTGAGGCCCTGCAGAATTCCCTGGTCAGGAGNTACCACTTCCTCAGAGCTGAGGCCCTGCAGAATTCCCTGGTCAGGAGTTGCGGGGTGCGCAGAGTGCAGCCACTCTGGAGAAAAGGATGTAGATTCCCCAATTACTTACAAGTAGAACTACACTATGATCCAGCAATCACGTGACTGGATATCTATCCAAAGAGTAGAAAAAGGTTCACAGAGAACCTCACACCCCTATATTAACAACAGCATTATTTACAATAGCCAAACTATGGAAACAGCCCACGTGTCCACTCTTTGATGAAAGATAAAGAAGATGTGGTATATGTAGAGAGAGTGGAATGTTACTCACTCATACAAAAGAATGAAATCTTGACATTTCCAATGACTTGGATGGAGCTGGAGAGTTTTATGGTAATTGTATAAGTCAGTGAAAGACAAATACCATATAATTTCACTCATATGTTGAATTTAAGAAACAAAATAAATGAGGAAGGTGGGAAGAAAGAGAGAAAACAAGAAACACGCTCTTAACTACAGATAACAGGATGATGGTTAGCAGAGGGATGGCAGGTGGAGGTGGGTTATGTAGGCTTGGGTCTTGTTAAATATGCCCTATGTTAAATAACTGTAATTTAAATAAAAACTTAAAAAATAACTGCAAACAGTGATTGTGCTCATTCTCCTGAACTTCACAACATACCACAGAAGGAATTTTCCATTACACAAAGATGATATTATTCAGGGATTTACTAATTACCACTTCTGTGAAACTGAATGGTTAACAAGAACTCCTATTACTATAAAGTGACTCATATTGGGAAACATAACTAATCCTTAGATTTTTAAGGTTTTATACCTTGTAGGGTTAGGGAGTCGCTTGCCTATTTTTAAATTTTGCTTCTTGATTATTCATTTGCTTTATTTTAACTTTTGCATTGTTGCCTTCTGTTTATTTCCTTTGTATGTGAGAGAAGAAAGGAACAACACAACTGGTAAACCTTAACTTACTCTATGTATCTCAACTCTACTCGGTTAAACCAGTAACAGCAGGAAGCTCTTGGAAAGGTGTAGATGACATCCTATGAGGGGCAAGACTAAGGTCTAGTCCTGATGCCCTGATCATGGAAGGGCTGGTCCACATGTCAGGTGTGGTGGAAGAAACAAGATTCTGTTGGAGATGCATCAGTGTGAAATCATGTGGTGGATATGCTTATCACCATTGCATTTTACATTTCAAATATTTAAGATTCCACATATTATATGGTATATTTTTTCTAAAATAAAACAAAGGCAGGCATTTTAATCAACTAATACAGAAAATCTACACTCATACATTTAGTGAATGTTTTTAAGGTTTCAGAATAATTTGAATAGTTTCTCTAATTTAGGTTGAAAGAGAGAAATTATGTCTCAAATGTCATAATCATTGGGATCTAGAGTAAAGAGACTCAACTCCTTGCATTTATCAATTTTCTCCCTGACTGATTATAGACATTAATTAACTAAACAGTCATGACTCTCTGTGTGGAGCCATATGTGTTGGCATTTCCTAACTCGTCTGTGCCGACACCTCACTGGCAGCTGTCCAAACACCTTGCATCCCACATCCTGCCCAAGTGTGGTCGTCCTGAGCTGCTGGGCTGGGCTGGTTCACAGCGGTGCATCTGAGTACTCAGGAAGCATGGACAAGTGTCAGCTGGCCTTTCCTTGCACCTCCCATTCCTCCACAGGGTACAAGCCCAAGCTTGAGGATGCATGTTTACGATGTGCTGTTTCCCTAGTCCTCACTGCCTGACACCACCCATGTATTCCAGTAGCTGCTGCTATTTCCTTATTTATTTTATTTTTAAGTTAAATTTTATTAGTTACCACACAGTGTAATCTTGGTTTCTGAAGTATAATTCACTGGTTCATCCCTTACATACAACACCTAGTGTTCATCAAAACCGGTGCCTTCTTTCATGCTCATCATCTCCCTAATCCTCACTCATCTCCC
>NW_019155108.1:6170-7520 GCF_002288905.1 Enhydra lutris kenyoni | reverse complement strand
GGGTCTGATGGAGCACGTGTAGTTAGGCCTTTGGTCTCTGTGTTGTCACGTGTGGATTCTGCTTTCCAGGGTATGCATTGCTGTCTTTATTTTGTCAGCAGTTTTCTCCTGCCTCAGGCCTGGGAAGGGGCTTCGACCTGGGGTATGGGCAGGAGGCCAGGACTTTAGGAGAGGCTGTTCCCAAGCTCCTGATGGCAGAAGAGCAGAAGGGAGCGGGGGAAGCAGGGCCAAAAGAAAGAGGCCCCCTGGCTCCCAGGGCACTCCAAGCCTGGAGGCATAGCAAGCAGTGCTGGCAGTTGCAAGCCTCAGTGCGGGGAGCTGCTTCCCTGGGGGCAGCTTTGGGACCCGGGTCACCCCTACAGTCCCTTAAGGCAGACTTGCAGAGTCTGGAGCCCATAGCCACTTGCCAGGCTCGCATGCTCCACCTCGCTGGGCTGCCGTGTCACCAGCAGGCCCCCGTGCCCCCAATGAGCACACCCTCCCTGGCACGCCCTCAGTGGAGGCAGCGCAGGTGGGAGCTGGTCTCCGGAGACTGGCAGCTGCAGAGGCTCAAGCAGCGGAGGCGGTGGCGGTGTAGGGAGCTCAAGGCCCAGCTGAGGTAGGGCTGAGGTTGTGGGTGGTGTGGGAGAGGGGCCCGACCATGAGGACTCCACCGAAGGCATTTCTCCTCCAAGAGGTGCTGGTTTCGGCTTTGGGGGGGTGGGTGTGGGCGGGGGTACAGCCCATCCTTGACCATGGGCGACAAGAAGAGCCCGGCCAGGTACCTACTTGGAGCTGAGGGGGTAGAAGGGGAGGAAGGGCTGGGGTCAGGCAGGGACAGGCGATGGCCCTACTCTGGGGCCACCGAGGGTGGGGAGGTGGGCACTGCTAAGGTGGAGTTCCGGGGGTTGGGGGAGGCTGCGGTGTCGGTGGTGGGGGTGGGCGGTATCTCTCCCGCTAGGGGCCCGGGTTGGGGCTGTTCCCACTGCAGCCCTGGCGGCTCCTCCTCAGAGGCCCTCTGTGGCTGGGTGGCTCAGTTAAGCATCCGCCTTTAACTGGCATCATGATCTCAGGGTCCTGAGACTGAGCCCTGCATCCTTCTCCCTGCTCAGCAAGGAGGCTGCTGCTCCCTCTCCCTCTGCGTCGGCCCACGACTTGTGCTCGCTGTCTCTCAAATAATATCTTTTTAAGAAAGTAAATATAAAGTTTATTTAGCATAATGTTGAGAAAAGTAAGTTCAATCTTTAAGAAAAAATGATGATAGTGATAGGTATAAAAATCAGTTTAAATTAGCTTTATGTGATGGATCTCTGAGGAATGAAGCCGTTCTGTCCCCACATCACAGAGAAGGACATGGAGGGTAAGGGAGGT
>NW_019155108.1:1578-5554 GCF_002288905.1 Enhydra lutris kenyoni | reverse complement strand
CGTGTGGATTCTGCTTTCCAGGGTATGCATTGCTGTCTTTATTTTGTCAGCAGGTCTCTCCTGCCTCAGGGGCCTGGGAAGGGGCTTCAGCCTGGGGTATGGGCAGGAGGCCAGGACTTTAGGAGAGGCTGTTCCCAAGCTCCTGATGGCAGAAGAGCAGAAGGGAGCAGGGCAACTGGGGCCAAAAGAAAGAGGCCCGCTGGCTCCCAGGGCACTCCAAGCCTGGAGGCATAGCAAGCAGTGCTGGCAGTTGCAAGCCTTAGTGTGGGGAGCTGCTTCCCTGGGGGTGGCTTTGGGACCCGGGTCCCCACTACAGCCCCTTAAGGTGGACTTGCAGGGTGTGGAGCCCATCGCCACTCTTGCCGGGCTCCCATGCTCTGCCTCGCTGGGCCGCCAGGTCACCAGCAGGCCCCAGCGCCCCCGGTGAGCACACCCTCCCTGGCACGCACTCGGTGGAGGCAGTGCAGGCGGGAGCTGGTCTCCTGAGACTCAAGCAGAGGAGGCGGTGGCGGGGGCGGCTGCACAGGCGGTGTAGGGGGCTCAAGGCCCAGCAGCAGAGGTAGGGCTGAGGACGTGGATGGTGTGGGAGAGGGGCCAGACCACAAGGACTCCACCGAAGGCGTTTCTCTTCCAAGCGACGCTGGTTTCGGTTTGGGGGGGGTGTGGGAAGGGGTACAGCCCATCCTTGACCACGGGCGACAAGAAGAGCCCGGCCAGGTACCTGCTTGGAGCTGAGGGGGTGGAAGGGGAGGAAGGGTTGGGGGCAGGCGGGGACGGGCGATGGCTCTACTCTGGGGCCACAGAGGCCGGGGAGGAGGGCACTGCTAAGATGGAGTTCCGGGGGCTGGGGGAGGCTGCAGGGTCGGTGGTGGGGGCGGGCGGTATCTCTCCCGCTAGGGGCCAGGGTTGGGGCTGTTTCCGCCACAGCCCTGGCGGCTCCTCCTCAGCGGCCCTCCGTGGCTGGGTGACTCAATTAAGCATCTGCCTTTAACTGGCATCATGATCTCAGGGTCCTGAGACTGAGTCCTGCATCCTTCTCCCTGCTCAGCAAGGAGGCTGCTGCTCCCTCTCCCCCTGTGTCTGCCCCCTACTTGTGCTGGCTGTCTCTCAAATAATAAAATCTTTTTAAGAAAGTAAATATAAAGTTTATTTAGCATAATGTTGAGAAAAATAAGTTCAATCTTTAAGAAAAAAATGATGATAGTGATAGGTATAAAAATCAGTTTAAACTAGCTTTATATGACGGATCTCGATGAATCTTGGCATCCATGCCCTGAGGAATGAAGGTGTTCCAGAGAAGGACATGGAGGGTAAGGGAGGTGAAGTAATTTTCCAGGCAAAGAGTAGAAATTGGAAGAATGGAAACTGGTCCTGTTTTCCTCCAGAGGCTCAACTGTCAACTCGTTTTTTCCATTTCCTTAATAGACGTTTACTTTTTGGACTATGAACCAGCGCTACATTCTGTCCCTCCAGGATTCTCCCCAGACCCCAGAAGACACAGAGAGGGCTGTGGGGCCTGATTCTCCCTCCCTGTTCCAGGGGCCCCGGATGACTCCTTCTGTCTGTTCAGAAACCAGGACACAGAGGTCTGGGGAGGGACCCTTCCCTGGGCACGGGTGTCCACCTCTGCTTGGCTTTCCCATGCCTTGCTGGAGGGTGAGGTCAGGGTAGAGGTAGTGAGGTGGCTGGGGAAGGAGGAAGAGGCCAAGGGCATCCCAGCCTGGTGATTCCACTTACCTGCCAGACCATTTTTCCCAGCTCCATCCAGCATCCCATTGATCTGTTGCCGCTGCTGCTGCTGCTGCTGCTGCTTCCAGATCCCCGCCAGCACCAGCAGGAGGGTGGGAGGGATATGCCCTGTGGGGACCCAGGAATCTTGTAAGATGCCTCCAGCCCTTTCCACGGGTGCCCAATCCCCCATTCCTTCCAGGGAGCCCCGGAGCTCAGTTCCCCAGTCCTGTACCATCGCTCACTCGCTCACCCTTCCCACGGTCCGGGAATCTCTCAGTCTTGTGAGGGGCCCAGAGCTCTCCCCACAGTTCATGGGGTCCCCCTGCCATCTGGAGCCGGAAAGCTGATGTGGGCAAAGGGCAGGGCATAGCACAGGCCTGAAACAGGAGGGACCTGTGGTTGTCAGCTGGGCTGCCATTACAGCTGTGAGACATGAGGCACTGGATCTCCGAAGACACTCAGCCCATGGAGATGATGACGCCAATGTCTATGTGTTCTCAACATGTGGCTTCTTCTTGTCCTCCACACAGTTATGGACACGGGCATGGACACTCCCCGTTCACTGATCAAAACGTGCACCCGGCCATACAGCAGGTAAGCAGGACAGCTGGATCTCAAACTCTCGGCTCCCAGCTTGTCTCCAGGGGCTACAAAAGGTTTCATAGATGGGAGGCTGAGACTGGCTTTGGGGACACCTCCTCAACTCCGTGACTGATCTCACCTGTTTGAGGCCCCCAAACTCTGTTCCCTGCTTCTTTCCCTGCTCCCGATGCCAGTTCTAATCAAGGTGACTCTGGCCATCTTTCATGGAAGTCCCTGGTCCCCCTTACAGGCTGGGCCTCTCTCTTCCTGTTCACTTTTGGGCTAGTCTGACTCCACCCCTTCCATAGCTGGTCTCTCCTTCTACAACCAGGGCAGCCCAACTCTGGGGCTCTTGAGGTGGACAGCGGCATCTAAGCAGAATTTAACACTTTGTTTTATTATCCTTGTTTTCTTGTTGGCTTGCTTTTTATGGTTTCTGTATATGTATGTTTAAGATGTTGTTCTAACTGAGGGTGGCAGGAGTGGAAGTGGGTGGGAAGGGTGGGGTGGCTGGGGGATGGACATTGAGGAGGGTACTTGCTTTGGTGAGTGCTTGAATTGTGTGAGACTGATGAATCACAGACCTCTACCCCTTAAACAAAAAGTACATCATATGTTAATTAGAAAAAAAAGCTGTTCTATTTAAGCAGTACTAGAATGGCTCCTATTTACAAGAAATGTACATAATAATAAAGGGTGGTTTGTAGAGCACTGATAATCAGCTGTCTTGGGCCAGAAGGAGTTGAGGAAACATTGTGAGAGTCCTAGGGAGACAGAGTTTAGGAAGTTCAGCTCAGGACAGGGCCCAGGAGAGAGGATAACAAGGAGGTTGTCTAGTCTCCTGGGTCCCTGGCCCTGCCCACCCAGCACATCTGGAGCTGCCAGCTCTCTGGGTGTTGTCCTGGATCCGCCAGGGGAGAAGCTGATGAAAGTCTTCTCTTAAAATGCTCTCATTCCTGGAGGTCCCAGAAGATGACATGAGAGTCTGATCGGATTGTTTCCCTGTGAGATTCATCATGTAAAGCCGAAGCTAGTGGGTAGGAGGGTCATAAAGAGAAGTGACAGATCTACTCTGTTGGAGGTGTTCAAATGTCTCGGCCAATTAGGGATGATTTTGAGACCATGCAGTCTTCTCAGACTAATACCGGAGGATATTCCAGCCCAGAAGACATATTTGATTACAATTGTATCATCCTCATATCATTCATTTCCAGTGTTTCTCTTTTTCTTTTCTATTTCTTTACTCCTGTTTCATTAGTAGAGGTACTTCTCAAATTCTAAACATATGGGAATTTCTAGTTAGTTTTTTTAATCAGTGATTTATAGCACATTATGTTACCACAACATGCTCTGTTGTTGCCTGTGATTTCATGCCTCTGGAAAAAAATTGAAATTTCCCTTATGGCCAAAGTAAATGGGGCGCATTTTTGTAACGGTCTCCTATGTGCCTAAAATCAGTGCGTCCTCCAGAGTGGATATGGTTGTGGACAGATGTATGGAGACAACTGTGGGATTCAGATGGTTTGCCGTCAAGATCTACGTCTTGTGGATGTTCTGTCTGCGTTGAGTTGCTGAGAGAGGGTGGAACCTCCTACTCTGATTGTGTATTTGATTTTTGTTGCAGTTGGGTCCTCCTCTGCTTTCTATGTTGTTCAGCCAGTGG
>NW_019155108.1:0-1557 GCF_002288905.1 Enhydra lutris kenyoni | reverse complement strand
GAAAGGAAGGAGCGAGCACCCAGAAGATGGAACAGAGACCTGGGTTGTAGGGAGCAAACGAGAAGGATGGCCAAAGTTCCAGAAAGGACCTGTCGTTGGGATGGCACGTGGTGGGGTATCAGGTGGGAATGGGCTTTGTCCCCAACGAGGTCACCTGTGGCATCCATGTTGAGCTACGAGGGGCGAAGGCAGCTGATTGGTGGAGAGATTAGAATGTTTCTAGGTTGCTAAGGAAACGTTCCAACCCGGGAAGGCTTGGTGGAAGATGGATTCTTCATACCAACTGCTCCTGAGAATTTACTTTACCTGCTAATGTGTCCTGCTGACCTCGTGCTTTACTAACCTGCTGACCTAACCTTTGTGAACCGTGCTCCTTGCCCCTCAAGTACTTAATTTGACCCTGACACTGTCCCTGACCCCTTCTTCTCCTGACCAACACCTTCCCCATCCTACCTTCTATTTCCTCCCTATTGCCATCCCTAATTACCACCCTCTCCCCTCCCCACCCCTTCCTAAACCCCCATCCCTCCATCCCCTGCCCCCCAGCCATCTCCACCTCCTCCCTGGGCCCACAGTGCCCCTTAAAAGGACCAGGACATGATGGTGCAAAGGCTGCTCTTCTGGCTCGTCTTGCTCCAGTGTCCCAGTTCTCCAAACCGAAATGTGAGTAAATGTGACACTTCACTGGTGTCTTCCTTCTTATTATTTTTTTATATGATTTCTTTGGCCAAAAGAAAGGGCACAGGTGATTCGGAAGGGCAGAGGAGGAGGGAAAGAGAGAATCCCAAACCAGCTATACATTGGGGCTCAACCTCAGGACGATGAGAACATGACTTGACCCAAACCAAGACTTGGTCACTGAACTGACTGAGCTACCCAGGTGCCCACGAGCTGCTAGTGGTGTCTTCCTTCTGACTGGGTTCTTTCACATGGTGGTTAAATAACAGCTTTTTCATGGGGTTCCTGATGGGAACCTCAGAAGAACGACAGTTCTTCCTGAAGACTGGGCACAACAGGGCAGGTTTTTCAGTCAGCCTTAAAGGGTTGTGGCTACAGCCATTTCCATCAGGTTTTGGGTCCTGTCTGTGCTGCTTGGTCCAAGAAGACCAGCTTTGGTAGGATGGAAACCTGAAGACACCAAGTTTATAGTGTCAAGAGGAAGGATTTGTGAAGATACAAAAAGCCATTGAGCTCTTTGTCCTCAATAGGGGGTTTGTGTGATAGGTACATTGTATCTCTTTAAAATTGTCTTTGTAAATGTCAGGAACTCTAATTTAATAGGAAGTAGGGGTATTAGATTGGCCCCTGGGAGCCCAGTGATGATCCTGCTGCAAGCCTGGTAAATTCAGGGTCTATCTTCTGTGTAGTTGGGTTTTCCTGTCAGCACATTGTTTGTATTTGTCATGTTTGACAGCCCTGGGTATCTTAAGCTTTGGTGTTGGGACTAGAGTGTTAAAAAGTGAAATGCCCTTTGTGCTCTGTGCTTCTTGGTTTGTTGACTTTTAGCAACTTGTGACTCAGCCCTTTCCTTCTGGTCTTGGAGGCTGTCCCCAGGGA
>NW_019155107.1:6455-7522 GCF_002288905.1 Enhydra lutris kenyoni | reverse complement strand
TGTTCAATGCTATTCTTAGGATTTTTCCTCTTTTATAGAACCCCCCTTAATATTTCCTGCAGTGTCAGCTTGGTGGTTGCATAGTCTTTTAAGCCTTGTTGGTCTTGGAAACTCTTTATCTCTCCATCCATTTTGAATGTCAGTCTTGCTGGATAAAGTATTCTTGGCTGCATGTTCTTCTCATTTAGTGCCATGAATATATCTTGCCAGCCCTTTCTGGCTTGCCAGGTCTCTGTGGACAGGTCTGACGTTATTCTGATGGGCTTTCCTCTGTACGTAAGGAGCCTCTTCATCCTAGCAGCTTTCAAGAGATTGTATCTACAATTATGATTCCTCAATTTGACTACGAGGGCCTTGATTTTTTTTTGGAATCTATAATCTTGGGTGGAGATCGTTCAGCCTCTAGTACATGAATGCTGGTTCCATTCACGAGATTGGGAAAATTTTCATGAAGAACTTGTTCCACTATATCTTCTAGATTTCTTTCTTTCTCCTCCCCTTCAGGGATTCCAATAATTCTGACGTTGGAATGTTTCATGGCATCTTTTATTTCCCTGATTCTGTTTTCATGGCTTCTAAGCTGTTTGTTCCAGGCTTCCTCCTGATCCTTTCTATCTGTTTGTCCTCCAGATCACTAATTCTATCTTCTGTCTCAGTTACCCTAACTTTTAGAGAATTTAGATTAGATTGGAACTCATTGAGAGCATTGTGAACCTCATCCCTGGTAGCTTTCAGCTCTGCCCTAACATTGTAAACATCATCCCTGGTCACTTTCAGTTCTGCCCTAATCAATTCTGATTGGTCATCCATGGCTTTCTCCAATCTAGCTATTGCCTGGATAATTGTTAGCCTGAATTCTCTTTCCGACATATTGTCTATGTTGATAGCCATTAGCTCTGTTGCAGAAGGCCCATCCTCTGTATTTTTCTTCTGTTGGGCATTCCTCCTCCTAGTCATTTTGGTGAGAGATGGCTGAACGGATGTAGCTGGATGTATCGACCGTGGTGCAGTCAAGGTGCACCTGGAACGCTTCTGAGCAATCAGGGTTCCCCACCCAAACGAGAGAA
>NW_019155107.1:5167-6344 GCF_002288905.1 Enhydra lutris kenyoni | reverse complement strand
AAAAACAAAAACAGACAAACAAAAAGACTGATAAAAGTATATGACAAGAAGAAAAAAATGTATATATATGCAAATAATGGAAGAACCTCGTCAAAAAGAACCCCAAGTATAAGATTTATATACTATCAGGACAAACACAAAAACACAGAAACATTGGCGGAAGAAAAAGATGGGAGAGTGGTTATAAATCTCAGTGTGGGCGAGAAAGGTTGTTTTGATTCCTCCTGGATGTATCTTGATATCTTTGTTAAAGGACTCAACTTTCCTAAGATAAAGGGGGATTAAAAATTGGTTTACTTATAGGGGTAGCATTGATTGGGGAAAGGGGATTACCTTGAAGTTTAACTCTATATGAATATTATAATATAAAAAAAAGGAATAATCTAGACTAAACCAAACTAAAATTTAGAACAAAAAATTAAAAAAATAGAAAAACACAGGTGTATGTATCAAAAAGTTCAGGTTAGAAGATTACTATGGAATTTGATGTACTGTACATCTCACTGTGATGGTAAATAGGTTAAAAAATTATCTATATATATAAAAAAATGAACCAGAATAGTGGGAACGAGTTAAAAATAAAAGTTGTCCTATGAAGTAGTGGTGGTTGTTCTCTTGTAGTCCTTTTTTTTTTTTTCTTTTTCTTTTTCTTTTTCTTTTTCTTTTTCTTTTTCTTTTTCTTTTTCTTTTTTTCTTTTTCTTTTTCTTTTTCTTTCCTGGTTGGTTTACTGGGGGAAGGGCCTGCCACGTGGGTTTTCAGTCAATGATGTTCCCCGAGTTAAGTCCTCCCGCCCCCCTCAAGGGGGTGGGCTCTGAGGAAACCGGTTTTTTTCAGGCTTTTGTTCTCTGGAGGTTTTTATGTTTGTTCACTTTTTTTTTTTCCTCTCCCCTTGACCGCTTTTGATGGTGTTTGTAGGTTTAGAGGAAATCAAACTGCACCCTGACCTCCCTCTCAGAGAGAAGCCTCAGTCTGGTCCCCTGTGGGTGCTGCAGAGCCCATATAAATTCCCCCTTGGCCGCTGGCAGAGCAGGTTCCAAGTCACAGTCCCTGGGGATGCAGGATCTTCTGCCTGTACCCAAAACCATGGCAGCGGTGGCTGTCTGGGCAGCTCCAGACCGCCAGAGAGGTCCCAAGCAGCGATTGCACACTGAGATTTTCCCGCTGGCCTGGGCTGGG
>NW_019155107.1:0-5161 GCF_002288905.1 Enhydra lutris kenyoni | reverse complement strand
CCAAGCAGCGATTGCACACTGAGATTTTCCCGCTGGCCTGGGCTGGGAGTGCCTGGTCTTTCTGGGTCTAAGAACGTCGGGCTTGCATGCACCTCTCTCAGGGGAGGCTGTGGGTCTCACGCACCTCTCAGGCTCTGGTAGCGGGGCGCAGGTCCGAGAGCACAAGCTGGGCCTTCGCGCACCTCTCTCAGGGGAGGGTGAGGGGTGCACGTGTCTCAGGCTCTGTAGCATGGCTTGGCATTCTGCCGTCTGGCGAGGCTCCCAGCCCCTCACAGGAGCCGGACCCCACGCCTTCTCGGGCGCGCTGGCGGCTCAGGGACCAAGACCTGGTTTCTCTGCTGCACTTTCTCTGGCTCAGCGCCAAGGGAGGCTATCCTGGGTCTGGGGACTTAAGCCCCTGTCCCTAGCTGCCCTGATTCCCACAATCCCCCCCCCTGCCCGTGATCCTTTGCTCTTTCTGAGTACTTTCAACCAGTCTCCAAGTTAATGCTGGTCCCCAGATGCAGGGCACTCTCGCTTGTATTAGGGGTATTACTTTCCAATCGGTAGCCTCTGGTGGCTCCCTCCCCCTTTTGTTTATCTTCCGATATCAGTCCGACGTTCCCACTCTGCTTTACCTGCCCACTGGCGCCTTCTGCCCCTGTAGAGATCCAGACGTGTATAATTCTTTTTTTTTTTTTTTTTTTTTTTTTTTTTAAAAGATTTTATTTATTTATTTGACAGACAGAGATCACAAGTAGGCAGAGAAGCAGACAGATAGAGAGAGGTGGAAGCAGGCTCCCTGCAGAGTACAGAGCCTGATATGGGGCTCGATCCCAGGACACTAGGACCATGACCTGAGCTGAAGGCAGAGGCTTTAACCCACTGAGCCACCCAGGTGCCCCCAGACGTGTATAATTCTGATCTCAGGCTGATTTCATGGGTGATGGGAGTTCTTTGGTAGGTGATCAGCTCACTTTAGGGAAGTGAGGTTGAAGGTTGAAGTGAGGTTCACAGGTTGAAACGGCGCCTCCTCCTACTTCCGGCCATCTTGTCTTTTTTTTTTTTTTTAAGATTTTATTAATTTGACAGAGAGAGATCATGTAGGCAGAGAGGCAAGCAGAGAGAGAGAGAGAAGAAGGGAAGCAGACACCCTGCTGAGCAGAGAGCCTCATGCGGGGCTCCATCCCAGGACCCTGGGATCTCCCCTAGAACTTTTAAAGAAAGTATGGTACTTCTAATAATTTGAGTATAGATTTCTAGCCATCAAAACTGAGAGAG
Organism: Enhydra lutris kenyoni; assembly: GCF_002288905.1. Lineage (NCBI taxonomy): Eukaryota > Metazoa > Chordata > Mammalia > Carnivora > Mustelidae > Enhydra > Enhydra lutris. Next base: position 3,901 of record NW_019155107.1, on the reverse strand, counting down.
AATAAAGTTCTATTGTTTTAAGCCACCCAGTGTGTGGTGCTTTGTTAGGCAGCCCTAGGAAACTAATACAGCCACTGAATGGCATTCGTAGTATTCTCAAAATTCCCACATATGTATACCATATTTTCACGATGTATTTTGTAAGGTCACAGTATTTTAGTATCTCCCATTTTTATTGTGATGTCTCATGTAGTGCAATAAGTGGTTTTATTTGTTCATTTCTGTACATTTCAAGCTTGGTATTTTTTTGTATGCTTTTTTTTTAAAAGATTTTTATTTATGTATTTGACAGAGATCACAAGTAGTCAGAGTCAGGCAGAGGTGAGGGGGAAGCAGGCTCCCTGATGCGCAGAGAGCCCGATGCAGGTCTCAATCCCAGGACCCTGAGATCTTGACCTGAGCCAAAGTCAGAGGCTTAGCCCACTGAGCCGCCCAGGCAGCACTGTATACTATTTTTTAAATTGAGTGCTGTGACTCTAATAACTTAGTGGATTTCAAATATGGTCAAGAGATAGATAGATAGATAGATAGATGATGTAAATGATCTTTTTATGACTGCTACCACAACCACATATTGTGAATGGAGTGACATGGCCTTGTAACAGGTCTGTCTCTTCTCTACCCTTTAAAAAAAGAACAGAAGAATCCCATGACTCCCACATTCTGAAAAAAGATGATAGATAATGAAGATAAAAAGATAAGGTGATTGATTTTGCAAGACAAAGTAAAATTTTATGTAATTTAAGTATGGTTATATATAAGTAGAAGTTTGGGGCAGACACTGTGATATTTTCCATATCAGAAATACTAAAAAAAAATCAAAATGTTGTTGAGGAGCAATTTGCTATATACTTGCTATATACTTGTTATAACATAGGCAAATAGCTTTATTTTATTTAGAACATAAAGGAAATAGATTTTCTGATAATCACTATAATCACTACAAAAACTATTTCTAATAGTTTGTGACGTAGTTTCTCCAACTCAAATATTTAAGGACATAAAGTGAATAAGTAAAGTGCTAATACTAAGATGAATTAAGAAGGTCCTTGCTTTGATGGCATCCTAAGTCACAGATGTGAGGTTGACACTTTAGAAGATACACAATCCTAAAATAAGACAAAAATCTCAAATAGAGAAATGTTCCTAGATTTGAGGACATTAAATTACTAATTTGATTTATATCTTCTTTAAAATCATAACCCCATCTCCTGCCATTATGACATTTATGTAGTATTGTTATCTGGAAAGAATATAACATCACTTTAAGTATTATATTCCCAAATTCATGCCTAAATAGAAAATTAGTATAAGCTTAGATATATTTATATAAATATAATACAAATAATTTAATAAATACTAATTGTCTGCTGTATCCTAGGCACATTTCACATGCTTAGAATATATAAAGGAACAAAATATACATAAAAATATATGCCAATGGGCAATAAACAATATACAGAATAAATAAATATATTTACATAGAAAACTTAAGATGGTATGAAATATACATAAGATGAAATATACTTAAGATGATATGACATATACATAACAGAATAACTGGGATTTTAAAATCTATGTGTCATTGGATTTTAAATAGTCGTGGCAAGATAGTTTTCACTGAGAAAAAACAGTTGAAGAAAGTCTCTGTTAGGCACACGGTAAGATCTAAATGAAGTAAAAGCTGCACTTGAGTTTTTAAGATCCTAAATGGTAAAGAAAGGTTTGGGACCATTTGGAGATTGTGTTAAATTGTCAAATATGAGGATATAAATTGTATTTTTTGGCATGGCATTGGATCTATCTCTAGGAGTACTATTTAGAATACAGAATTAAAGCATTAGGCACAGTTTTATGAGGAACATGGAAAATGCATTACCTCACAAGTGATCACATTCCCTTTGAGGTATTTGAATTACAGAATTTAATTAAAAGGTATCACAATTAGATAATCAATAGTCTTTGCCACTGAACTGATTATCATGCAGAAGATGCAGGCATTCCATTCCCTCTAAAAGAAAATTTTCTCACTGCACTGCTTAATTTCAGCCATTTTACCCTCAAATTTCCAACATTCTCACAAATGAAGTAAATGATAAAAGTAAAGGAGGGTTTTAATGATGAATGCACTTCATAATTTAAAAAAAAAAAAGCCATAGTGCATTAAAATATATTGAATATCAAGTTTCAGATAAAAACATGTAAATGTCCTATGCCACAATGATCATTAAAATATCATTTAAAAATTCCTAGTTTTTAAGGAAATGAGGTGTTAGGGACATACGTAGGATTAAGTCAAGCAATTCATTCTAACACATCTACATCTCAGTAGAGTATGCTGATTATTTAAACCACGTAGCCAAAACTATAACTTCATAGAGTTTCTAAAAGACAAAAACAGCAAATACCTTGTAAAAAAATCAGTATTTTATGTGTCTACAACTAATTGACTTAATAAACAACTTTGCAACGTAGTTTATTTCTTCACCCCTTTCTTTCCTTAAAGATTGCTCACATTAATTTATTAAGCAAAACTTTATTTAATTCATTAACTATAACACTGAGGGCTTAAACGATCAAGGCAGGTCTCTTCATTGTAAATTATTTTCTACCAAGCATTAGATCTATTGTTGACACATATACATTTTTATGAATGGTGTTGTCCATATTAGGTATTGGAGAAAGCTGGCTATTAAATTCCACAGGTTTGAACACATAAAATTTTATCTTTTTTTTTTAGTTCTTCCTTCTTTCCTTCCTTCCTTCTGAAATATGACCATAATCCACTGATTTTAGTAAATTACATTTTAGAGAAGTCTATAAGGGTCTTCTGATTCCTGTTCTATCCATAAGATTTGAACTGGACATTAGGAATATTTTGGTAGTGAGATAGCTATCTAATAGGATGGGTGTTCTGCCACACTCAACAACTTACTGTGAAATTCAATAATATATGAAAATATTTTGTACATTTTAATGGAAAATATTAGTCTTTTTTTCTACTAAGCTCTTCTACCACAATAATTTACTATATGATTGAAATTTTTCCAAATAGATTCTTTTTTGCATGCATATTACTCTTTACTCTTTAATCATCTTTCATTTCTCTTAAGCATGTTCTGTGCCAAAAAAGAAAAATTCTCAAAATTTTTTTCCTGTTTTATATCTGAAGTTAGTGTTAATAGACATCTCTCGCTCTCTCTCTCTCTCTCTCTCTCTTTCCGTGTGTCTCTTTGTCTCACTCTTTGTATGCATGTGTGTGTGTATGTGTGTGTAGATGATGGGTGTGTGTGTGTGTGTGTGTGTGTGTGTGTGTGTGTCTTGTATTGCTAAAGAAAGATAAGGCAGTGGTTATGTTTACACAGTTTATTCATGTGTATCTCATAACTAAAAGTTATGGCAAATTAACTGATCAGAAGAGTAGGTTAAATAATGCCAATTTCTACACTGAGAAAGTAAAAGTATAATCAAAATATAGGAAAACTTAGGTAACTTACATAATTTTGAAAATCCAGCCCATTTTCAGCCTGTTAGAAACCAGTTTATCTTAGGAAAGTAAGAGATATATGAAAAAGAGAAAATAATATTTTGCAAATAATACTTTAAAATTCAATTTTGGCATACAGAATTTAAAAATGCAACTGGCTGTTAAAAAGTATATTTCACAAATAAGTATGCCATATTTTTTCTATATTAGGCTTTTTTTCTCTCAAATAAAAATGTTCCTTATAACAAAGAATATAACAATGTTGTAATGTGCTTATCAGTTAGATCCCATTTTATTAACCTGCCCTATTTAATAATGGCCTTAATAAGTTATGCTGAATTTGTTCAAACCATCAACTATTGAAATCTTTTCCAGAAAAACATATTATGGAATATATTGCGCTTTGAAACTTCA
>NW_019155106.1:1626-7547 GCF_002288905.1 Enhydra lutris kenyoni | reverse complement strand
CCCGCCAGCTGTGTCCTCTACCAAGAACAAGCCCACGCTGGGCAGCCCGTGGCCCAGGGTCCTGCTTCCGGGCCAGCAGAGCCAATAGCTGCAAACTTCTTCCTGATGAGGCTGCCAAGATGCAAGCGCCACTTCCAGTCATCCTGGCTGACAATTGCACACCTCTTCTAAGATCATTCCTCCGCCCTTCAGCAGGGACAGCCTGGCTGGGACGCCCCTACACTCACCTAGGCTGCCCCAGGTGCGGAGAGCAGGCCAAGACGGCCCACCTCTGCAGACACACAGGCTGGTGAGGACTTCGTGGTGGAATCGGGGGCAGCTGGGAGGACAGGCGAGTCCGAGAAAAACAGAAACAACAGGGGCTGGCCCAGCTGGGGTCTCTAAGGCACGACTCACACTGGGGTCCCGTGGGAATAGGGCCAGTCTGCTTCCTGGGCATCTGGGAACCTGCCTTCCCTTCCCACGGAGCCATCTACTCCAACATTTTCCAAGCATCCCTCACTGCAGAAAGGGTGGAGGCTATCGGGCAGAAAAGGTGAGAAGTAAAACAGGAAAATCTGGTGGGGGTGGGGAGAGCGGACCCTCCATGGCAGTCAGGTCCCATATCCATCCCTGAGACACACCTCTAAGGTACAAAAGTCAAACTCAAAAAGCTCAAACTAGTTTTTTTTTTTCCCAGCCCCTACCCCTACCTCTATGACTCTGGAAAGCTTTTATCATGATCATTAACATGGTCTTGGTTTTTCCATCACAAACATCATCTAATCCGCCTGTGAGCAGAAGGAACCACAGATGAGCCCCTCTCTTGTGCTTGTGCAGACGGCACCACCCGGCACACACTTGGCCTTCCTTGGGGAACCTCGTGGAGCCCCCATCTAAAACCCGCATCTCGGCAGACCAATAGAATTCTCATTGACCATTTTTATAATCCCCAGAAATTAAATTTTTTTTGTCAATCACGTGTTAATTTCTTTCTTTCTTTTTTTTTTTTTTTTGTAAACAGTCTTACTCAAGCTATGGTTGAGAAAGCCAAAACCAGTGTTTCTCCCCAAGTTAAAAACCAGCGAGGTGCCCTGCAGCCTGCCAGCCTTCACCCACAGAGGCTGGATGGCCACTGAGCCACCTCTGAGCAGGCCGAAGTTCTAGCCTCAGACAGAAGCCCCTGGCTCCTGGCCTGGACCCCAAGAGGCTACCTCCCTACACCTGCTCCAGTCTCTGAGGCCAGCGGCTGCCTGCTTTGGTCGCGCATTCTCCCGCCAACCTTCCCAGGCCACTGTGAAGAAACATAAAGCATCTAAAACGCTACTGAGTCTGCAACCGGGGCACCTGGGCCATTCTGCTCAAACCCAGGGCCCTCGAGGGACACCGGGCCTTTCCCTGGTGGGGTGGATGCTGCACCTTGGCCCATGGTGGCTCAGATCTCTGACTCCCATCTGTAAGGCCGCTGCTCGAGGCCGCCACCACCAGCCTGAGGTCTGTCAAAGTTATGCTGGGTCTGGGGGCTGCAGCCATCCTGGTCTCCATCTGCCTCGTCCTCCTTATTGAGGCTCAGGAAAGCCAGCTCATTCTCGTAACAGAAGGAGTTGGCACTGGGCAGCAGAATTTGTTCTCCACCAGGTCCTTGGTGCTGCAGCGCAGTATGGAGGGCACCTCGTAGGTCTTATGGAAGTGGGAGTAGTCGATCTTGTACTGGTTCTTCTCCTCGAAGAGGACAGGCTTGAAGCGGTGGCCCCACAGGATCTCATTGGCCAGATAGGAGCTGTGGGTCTGCGTGGTCATGGCCGTGGCCTCCACCATGCCCTCCAGGATGACCACGATCTCGAAGTCATTTGTCTCCAAGTCCTGCCGGCTGATGCCAAACAGTGGGCTGGCCTCGTTGATCTCATGCAGGATGGTGATGGGGACACGAGGAAGATGCGGTCGAGGCCCTTGTCGAAGCCGACGTCAATGTCAATCTGGTCCAGTGGGATGTACTCGCCCTCCTTGGTGACCTGCGACTTGATGAGCTGGACCTGCACGTGTGTCTCCACGATGTGGCTCTTGCTCAGGTTGCCCACGCGCCACATGAGGCAGAGCTTGCTGTCGCGCAAGGCCACCACCTCACTGTAGCTGAACAGCAACATCTGCACCCGCTTCTTGGGCCGAGCCATCTTGGCCATGATGGCAACCGATCATGAAGGAGTCAATGATGCAGCCCACGATGGACTGTGCCACCACCATGAACACGGCCACCAGGCACTCCTCCATCACACAGCGCAGTCCGTAGCTGATGGTGGTCTATGCCTTGATGGAGAAGAGGAAGGCAGCCATGAAGCCGTGCACCTGCATCACGCAGGGTGTGTGGCCACGGCCCTTGGCCGGCTCCAGGTTGCCGTGTGCCACAGCGATGACCCAAAAGATGACACCGGACAGGAGCCAGGAGGCGAGGAAGGCCAGCGAGAAGATGAGCAGCATGTAGTTCCAGCGGATGTCCACGCAGGTGGTGAACATGTCGGCCAGGTAGCGCTGTGACTTCTCATCCATGTTGGCGAACTCGATGTTGCACTGGCTGTTCTTCTTCACAAAGCGGTTCCGGCACTGGCGCCACGTATGCACCTTGCCATTGCCAAAGCTGTTGGTCCCCGACATGGTGACCAGGTGCACCCCGTCCTCCTCCGATGACACGATACTAGGGGTTGGCCCTGCCAGCCGAAGTCATCCTGGGGATGGGGGAGCCTGGCTCGCCCCTGGGCCGGCTCCATTGGGGGCAGCTCCTGCAACAGAGAAGACAGAGTGGCTGGCGGAGCAGGCCACCCAGCCCAGACTTCTGCCCCCACCTGGGGCCCTCGGCCATGACCGGCAGCTAACTTCACCCCGACTCACCCCCCACTGAGCTCTCCATCTTCCCTCCTCAGCCAGCCCCTCACCCTCCTTCTCGGCTTGGAAAACAGACCTGGAGTCTCCCAGGAGCTCTGGCCAAAAGCCTTCATCCTCAGTCCATCTGAGCACCCCCCTACCAAAGGCTCCGCTTCCAAAGTGTATTTATGATCCTATCTCTTCTCCCACCACCGTGGAAGAAGTCCCCGTCATCACCCACCCGGACCATGGCAGCCGCTTCGCCAGCCTTTGTGCTCCGGCCCGCACTCTGGTCCAGAGGCAGCGGGGGAGCCTGGCTGTCCTCTGCTCAAAGCCGGTCTCTGCTGGCACCTGCAAGGCCTGCGTGAATGGAGTCCGGGGCCCCTCAGCTCTCATGTACAGGCTCCTTGATCACTCGCTGCAGCTCACAGCCTGTGCATTGCTCCTTAGGACAGTCCCTTACACTCTCAGCCCGGACACCCTCCCGCTGCCTCACCTCCCTCAGTCCCTGGCCTCCATGCCCAGGAGCAGCTTCCTGAACACATGGGAGACTGTAACCCCTCACCNGCCCAGGAGCAGCTTCCTGAACACATGGGAGACTGTAACCCCTCACCAAGGTCCTCATGGTAACCCCAAAGCACTGCCTTCGGACCCCATAACAGCAGTAACAGTAATGGGAAGGACAGGCCTGGGGTCACACTCACCCACTGATCCCACTGTGAGACCACTGGCCTCCCGAGCATCATGAGTTTGCTGTGTGGTTCACTGCTGTCTCACCCCCCGGGACTCGAGCAGACCCTGGCCCCGAGGACGCCGTCCTAATGCTCAAACCCTGTGCCCCACTGCACCCACTCTCAGTGCCCATACACCACAGCCTCCATCTGTAACTAGGAGGGGTCCATGGGTCAGTATCCACAGGGGTCACTGACTGACCCCATCCCAGCGGCCTTCCCCATCACTGCCTTTCTCAGCTCTAAATGACAGCATCCAGGGAACACTCAGAGTGTCACTGTCCTTGGCCCATTCAGGGGAGCACTTGGTGGGCTTGTCGCACACACGCACATATGTATACACACCAAGCTGTCTCACGCATGTCCCACGGTGACACCTTCAGCCAGACACACTGCTTTCAGGCCCATAGCCCACGTTCAGCCCCCAGATGGGCCAGTAGCAGCTGGCTACTCCCTCCCCCACGGCCCCGCTGGCTCCAGCCTGGCCTGTTGGTGCCAGGCCGAGGCACCTGCAGGCCAGAGGCCATGATGCCACCTGGCCCTGTGGGCACTGAGGCCATCTAACCCTTAGCGTCGGGGCTGCAGGTGCTCAGGCCCTCAGCCTCGTTCAGCAGGGCTGAGCTGGAAGGAGGGGACGAACCGTGGCCGACTGGCCTGGCCGGGACGCTGAGTCGGGCCTACGCCCCTCCACCACTGGGGACCCCATTCACCCCAAACCCCCACCTGTTCACACCAGGAGGCCAGTGTTAGACAAGGCTGGGAGCCCTCAAGTGCCCAGAAGACAATGAGGCCCCAGATAAGAAGGTCCCAGTGTTGCCTCCCTCTGGCTGTCACTTCCAGTCTCTGTGTTTCTGGTGGGTGCTCGGCCACCTGCCTCTGCTTCTGGACTGGCTGCCCTGGGACCTTCTTATCTGGGGCCTCATTGTCTTCTGGGCANAAGGCTGGGAGCCCTCAAGTGCCCAGAAGACAATGAGGCCCCAGATACGAAGGTCCCAGGGCAGCCAGTCCAGAAGCAGAGGCAGGTGGCTGAGCACCCACCAGAAACCCAGAGACCGGAAGTGACATAGCCAGAGGGAGGCAACACTGGGATTTAGCCCCTGTCTGTGTGGCCAGGTGCAGCCAGGGCCTCGGAGGGAGCACAACATCTGACCTCTGCTTCAAACACCTGGGAGACAGGTGAGGGAGAAGTCCACATGAGCAGCCAGGCTGCACATCCCTCCTAGGGTCTGTGGCTGTTGCCAGATGTTTCTGAATCTCCAGAGTGGGCATGTATATAACACTCACGGCCCTTACTGCCCGCTCCTCAAACTGCAGAGAAAGCAGGCCAGACACATTAGCAAATGGTCTTAGATTATCCTAGCAAAACCCCAAGAAGGTAGCTGCCATCATTACTTCTACCAAGAATGGAGATTCAGAGAGATTAAGTGACTTCCCCAAAGCCACACAGCCAATAAGCAGGAGAGCTGAAATTCGAACGAGTCTAGCTAATGCGAGGTCTCCGGCTGTGGGCACGTCAGGTTCTGTGGGGGCCTCTTCTCACACTGCCACCACCTCCCACAGCTACTCCACCTGGTCACCTCACCATAGGTCTGAGGAGCTGAGGCCTGGGGCTGTGATGGTGGACGCTGTTTCTGCCTGGGCCAGGAGGCAGGGAGCCGGGGGTGTTAGGGACCCCAGGTACTGTGCCAAGAAGATGGCTCAGCCCCAGACTCCTGGGCCCTCCAGGCGGAGGAGGCCAGGGCCTGGTACTTAGATGCTGGCAGCAGGCCACTGGACCGCAGGGGGCAGGTTTATGTGGTCTGAATGACTTGAGGGACGTCCAGCGGGTCATGACTGCTCCAACTGGGGCTCTGAGCAGCTCGAGGCCTGCAAGGGACAGAATCAGAAGAATCAAAGGCCAGATAGCCCATCCTGGTGCGCTTCTCCCATCAGCTGGGGAGCCCCATACCTGACCAGCTTCCAGGCCAGGATGGGAACTGCGGTGACTCCTGGTGTTTCTCCCTGGGCTGCACACCTGGGACACACCCAGACTGTGTCACACAAGCTTGGGAAACCCCTCTTCTGTTGATGTTCCTCCTCAAACCACACAGAAAATCAACAAGTTCACATTGACACTTGCCATCCTGTTTCTCAGCTAGCAACTGAGACTATGATCAGAGTCACTGTCCAAAGTCACCCAGAAACTAAGGTTTAGAGATAGAGTTGGAGCTCCAGGTATCGTTCCAGTCCTCAGCTTTCCATGGCCCCATCCTGCCATGTGCGTATATGTATGCATTGTGCATGTGCGTGTGTATATGTGCATGTGACGCTCGGGGTGTGGGGAGCCTCTCCCAGGCTCTTGGTGAATGCAGCTCC
>NW_019155106.1:0-1271 GCF_002288905.1 Enhydra lutris kenyoni | reverse complement strand
GATGAGACGGTAAAGGCAAGGGTTAGGATCACTGTTGGTAGATGCCCGGGTCAGCCAGTGGGGAGGTGTTGTCTGGAGGGAAGCGGCAGAGAGGCCCCTGAGTGAGCTACCTGAGATAGATGAGGTGACTTGGACACTGAAGGTGGGTAGTGAGGCAAGTCCAGCAGGCAGAGAAGGGGACGGTGCAGTGCAGAGACCCAGACACCTCTGGGAGATGGAGAAGCTGTCCCCAGCCCTGCTGTCTCTTGAGCCCACTTCTCTGCCGGCCAAAGCTCTGTGGACACAGACAGACTCCCCGCCACCGGGGCATTTGGAGCACAACAGGGCCTGGGCTGGGAGCTTTTAGAGAAGCAGCAACCACATGACAAAAAGGTGGGGCCCAGAAGTCACTGGGAGGTGCCTCTGGATGGAGCAGGACACCCCATGGCCTGTCCCCTGAGGCTCTGGGCACCTCAGGTTTTGGCACATCTGGCCGGGAAAGAGGGCAAGGCAGGGGCCCAGTCTCAGATTGACATCTGAGCTACAAGAGCGGGAGGAGCTGAAGCCCCCCCCCCCCCGCCCCCTGCCCAGGCCTTTCCACTGGCTGGAGCACTTCAGAGGCAGGAGCACACTGATCAGTGCCCTCTGTGTGCTCTCTGCATGCCTGACCTGGTTCAAGGAGCCCCAGTGACCTCACTTAATCCCTGCAACAACCTTATGACTATTGTCCCCATTTTCCAGATGAAGAAACTGAAGCGCAGACTTAGTCACTTGCCCAGGGTCACATGATCCCTAAGCAGCAAGTTTCCAGTCTAGAAGGTGGGAGAGAAACCAACCCCCATCACTGCCAGGCCCCAAGGTCAGACCGCAAGCCTGACACTGAGTTCCCATCTCAATCCTTCAGGTCCCGAACCGTGTGCTAGTAAGACAGACAGACAGCCCCAAATCTTGGCACTGAAAGCAGAGGTGAGCCCCTCATGGGCACCCCTGACCAAGGGTCCTTGCTTGGAACGTCCTGGGATGGGCACTCACTACCTCGTGATCAAAGCGTATAATGGGAAAAAACTCCTTGGAGATCCCGTGGTTCCAGGACAGCCAGTGTGTGGCCTGCAGGCAGCTGCCACCACCTCCCCCGTGTCCCAGGACAGCCTCCACAACTCTCCTACTCTAGGAACTGCTGACATCTTTAGCGAGAGAGCTTGACAGATCCAATCTTCAAGTTGCAGGCAAGGAGACTGAGGGTCCGAGCAGGGCTCATAAAAATGAACATTTTAATCTAATAAATTTTTGTA
>NW_019155105.1:1751-7551 GCF_002288905.1 Enhydra lutris kenyoni | reverse complement strand
ATCCATTTTGAGTTTATCTTTGTGTACGGTGTAAGAGAATGGTCGAGTTTCATTCTTCTACATATAGCTGTCCAGTTTTCCCAGCACCATTTATTGAGGAGACTGTCTTTTCCGCTGTATATTTTTTCCTGTTCTGTCGACGATTGATTGGCCATAGAGTTGAGGGTCGATATCTGGGCTCTCTAATCTGTTCCACTGGTCTGTGTCCACAGAGTCCTAGAAACCCAGAAAGGGCTGGTAGGATATATTCAGGGCATAAATGTGAAGAATATGCAGCCAAGAATACTTTATCTGTCCAGGTTCTCACCTAGTATGGATGGAGCATCAAGGAACTTCCAAGACTGACAGAGACTGTTAGAATATGTAACCACTAAGCCAGAACTAAAGGAATATTAAGGGGGGGGTGGGGTCCATAATATGAGAAAGATGCCAAGAGTGTTATAGAACAGAAATTTACAGAGACAATCTGTGGATACAAGGTCTTCACAAGCAACATGATGACAATAAAATCATATATTTCAATAATCACTCTCAACATGAACGTCCTAAATGCTCCCATAAAATGGCACAGGGTTGCAGATTGGATAAGAAGATGGGACCCATCCACATGCTGTCTACAAGAGACTCATTCTGAACCTAAACATACATCCAGTCTAAATGTGAAGGGACGGAGAGCCATCTTTCATGACAATGACTGCAAAGACAGCTGGGGTAGCCCTTCTCATATCAGACGAATTAGATTTTAAGCGTCTACTCACCAAGAAGGTCTAACCATTGTAAATATCTATACCCCCAACATGGGAGCAGTCAACAACATAAGCCAACTGTTAACAACAACAGAAAGACATATTGTTAGTAATACCCTAATTGTAGGAGACTTCAACACCCCAGTATCAACAATAGGCTCATCATCTAAGCAGAAAATCAACAAACAAGAGCTTTGAATGACCCATTAGACCATTTGGACCTTATAGATATATACAGAACATTCCACCCCAAAACAACAGAATATTCATTTTTCTCAAGCACTAATGGATTTTTCTCCAGAATAGACCACATACTGGGTCACAGTTCAGGTCTCAACGTATACCAAAAGACTGAGATTACTCCCTGAATATTCTCAGACCATAATGCTTTAAAAGGAGCTCAATCACAAGAAAATGTTTGGAAGGAATTCAAAATCTTGGAAGCTAAAGATTGTCCTACCCAAGAATGTTTGGATCAACCAGGAAGTCAAAGAACTTAAACAATTCATAGAAACCAATGAGAATGTAAACACATCAGTCCAAAACCTATGGGACATGGAAAAGGCGGTCCTAAGGGGGAAATACATAGCCATCTAAGTCTCACTCACAAAAAAAAAAAAAAAAAAAGAAAAGAAAAGAAAAGAAAAATCATAAATACACCAACTACGTTTACACCTTAAGGAACTGGAGAATCAACAACAAATTAAGCCTAGCCTATGCACTGGAAGGGGAACAATTAAGATTAGAGCAGAGATCAATGAACTGGAAACCAGAAATACAGTAGAACATATCAAAGAAAGTAGAAGCTGGTTCATTGAAAGAATTAATAAGATAAATAAAACACTGGCCAGACTTATCCAAAGGAAAAGAGAAAGACCCAAATTATTACATTATGAATGAAAGGGGAGAGATAATGAGTAACACAAAGGAAATAGAAACAATCATCAGAAATTATTATCATCAGATATATGTCAATAATTTAAGCAACCTAGAAGAAATGGTTGTATTCCTATCAACCTATAAAATTCCAAGACTGTAACAGGAAGAAATTGACAACATGAATAGATCAATAACCAGTAACAAGATTGCAGCAATGATCATAAACCTCCCAAAAATAGGAGTCCAGGACATGCTGTTTTCTGTGGGGAATTCTACCAAATATTCAAAGAAGAAATAATACCTATTCTCCTGAACATTAAAAAAAATAGAAACAGATGAAAAAGTTCCAGACTCATTCTATGAAGCCAGCATTACCTTGAGTCCAAAACCAGGCAAAGACCCCATAAAGGGGAGAATTTCAGATCAATATCCCTAATGAATATAGATGCCAAGATTCTCAACAAGATCCTAGCTAATAACATACAATAGTGCATTAAAAGGATTATCCATAACAACCAGGTGGGATTTTCTCTGAGCTGCAAGATCCATTCGACACTTGCAAATCAGCCAATGTGATAGAAAAAATTAGTAAGAGAGGAGAGAAAAACTACATGCTCCTGTCAATTGATGCAGAAATAGCAGTCTGTAAAATACAGCATCCTTTCCTGATTAAAACTCTTTAGAGTGTAGGGATAGAGGGAACATTCTTCAATTTCATAAATTCCATCTATGAAAAACCCACAGCAAATGTCATCCTCAATGGGGAAAAGCTGAGAACTTTCCCCTTAAGATCAGGAACACGACAAGGTTGCCCCCTCTCACCACTACTGTTCAAAATAGTACTGGAAGTCTAGCAACAGCGATCAGGCAACAAAAAGAAATAAATATATGGTCAAAGAGTTAAGCTCTCTCTTTTTGCAGATGACATGATACTTTATGTGGAAAACCCAAAAGACTCCACCCCCAAACTGCTAGAACTCATAGAGCAATTCAGTAATGTAGCTGGATACAAACTCAATACACAGAAATCAGTTGCTTTTTTATAAACTAACAATGAACCCGTGGAAAAAGAAATTAGAGAATCGATTCCATTTACAATAGCACCAAAGATCATAAGATACGTTGGTATAAACCTAACAAAAGAAGTAAAGGATCTGTACTCAAGGAACTACAGAACACTTACGAAAGAAATTGGAGAAGAAAGAAAAAGATAGAAAAACATTTCATGCTCATGGTTCAGAAGAATAAATATCATTAATATATCTGTCATATAATATATCTATGTCATAATATGCAGTCAAGAGCAACCTATACTTTCAATGCCATCCTGATCTAAATACCATCAACATTTTTCAAAAAGATGGGAATAATAATCCGAAAATTTACGTAGAAACAGAAAAGAAATGTTGAAAAAGGAAAACAAAGCTGGGGGCATCACGTTGCCTGATTTCAAGCTTTACTACAAAGCTTTTATCACCAAGACAGCATGAGACTGGCACAAAAACAGACACATAGACCAGTGGAACAGAGTAGAGAGCCCAGATATGGACCCTCAACTCTATGGTCAAATAATCTTCGACAAAACAGGAAAAAATATATAGTGGAAAAAAGACAGTCTCTTCAATAAATGGTGCTGGGAAAATTGGACAGCTATGAGTAGAAGAATGAAACTCACCTATTCTCTTACACCATACACATAGATAAGATCAGAATGGATAAAAGACCTCAACGTGTGCAAGAATCTATAAAAATCCTAGAGGAGAACATGGGCAGTAACCTCTTTGACATTGGCCACAGCAACTGCTTTCACAACGTCTCCAAAAGCAAAGGAAACAAAAGCGAAAATGAACTTTTGGGACTTCATCAAGATCAAAAGCTTCTGCACAGTAAGGAAAACAGTCAACAAAACAAAGAGGGAAACCACAGAATTGGAGAAGATATTCACAAAATACATAACAGAAAAAGAGTTTATACCCAAGATCTATAAAGAACTACTCAAACTCAACACCCCAAAAACAGATAATCATTTAAAAAAAATGGGCAGAAGACAGGTAGAGACACTTACCCAAAGAAAACATACAAATGGCTATCAGACACATGAAAAATGTTCATCCTCCTTAGCTATCGGGGAGATTCAAATGAGAACCACATTGAGATACCACCTTACACCGGTTAGAATGGCCAAAATTAGCAAGACAAGAAACAACATGTGTTGGAGAGGATGTGGAGAAAGGGGAACCCTCTTACACTGTTGGTGGGAATGCAAGCTGGTGCAGCCACTTTGGAAAACAGTGTGGAGATTCCTCAAGAAATGAAAAATAGAGCTACCCTATGACCCTGTAATTGCACTACTGGGTATTTACCCCAAAGACACAGATGTAGCCAAAGAAGGGCCATTTGTACCCCAATGTTCATAATAGGAATGTCCACAGTCAACGAACTGTGGAAAGAGCCAAAATGCCCTTCAACGGCTGAATAGATAAAGAAGATATGGTTCATATATACAATGGAGTATTATGCTTCCATCAGAAAGGATGAATACCCAACTTTTGTAGCAACAAGACGGGACTGGAGGAGATGATGCTGAGTGAAATAAGTCAAGCAGAGAGAGTCAATTACCATGTGGTTTCACTCACTTGGGGAACATTAGGAATAACACAGATGACATTTGGAGAAGGAAAGGAAAAGTGAATTGGGGTAAATCAAAGGGAGCGATGAATCTTGAGAATCTGTGCACTCTGAGAAATAAACTGAGTGTTTTGGAAGGGAGTAGGTGCGGGGATGGATGAGTCTGGTGGTCAGTGTTAAGGAGGACATGCATTGTATGGAGCACTGGGCGTGGTGCATAAACAATGAATCTTGGAACTCTGAAAAAATAAAATAAAATTTAAAAGAGTTTTACATTCACTTTGGTGTGTGTGTGTGTGTGTGTGTGTGTGTGTGTGTGTGTGTGTTTGTGATCTTCACATTCTGTACCCACAAAACATCCTGGTGCATGTTTCCTCTTCTTTCCCATGTTGTCATTAACATTGATACTCTGAGTATAGTTCAAGATTGAGACTGTACCAGGGCTGTTAATTCTCTTGTTTGGCATTGTTGATGCCTCTGTAGGCTCATATCCAGCACGCACTTTACACTGGTTTTGACAAATTTTCACACTGGGCTTGGTGGTCCTCTAATGAACAGAGAGAGGAGCTGGGACTCTATAAGGTTCAGATGACATACATGGAGGTATTTGTAATTCATTGGTAATTGGTAATTCATAGACAAAGTTATATTCTTGTGGTTGGCTTCATGGAGAAGACGTGGTATTACAAATGGAAGAAAAAAAATTAAATATCCCTGTGGACAGCTGAGAGTCTAGAGAGGAAATCCCTGATCTCAAAGAAGCCCAACCCCACTGCACCTGCTCCTGGGTCTTATCTCTGCTGTGGATGCTGAGCACTCTCTGCTGTCCTGAGTGCCCCTGCAGCTCAGTGCATCCTGCGTCAACAGGGAGGTTTCTGTCCTGGCTCACACTGAGGGCCCCTCACTGTGTCTTTCACACAGTAATACATGGCTGTGTCCTCTGCTCTCAGGCTGTTCATCTGCAGATACAGCGTGTTCTTGCTGTTGTCTCTGGAGATGGTGAATCGACCCTTCACAGAGTCTGCCGTAGCTTGTGCTACTTCCATCATATCTCATCCATGCGACCCACTGCAGGCCCTTCCCTGGAACTTGGTGGAACCAGTTCATGTTGTAGCTACTGAAGGTGAATCCAGAGGCTTCACAGGAGAGTCTCAGGGACCCCCCCCAGGCTTCACCAGGTCTCCCCCAGACTCCACCAGTTGCACCTCACACTGGACACCTGCAGACACAGGACATCTCAGTCAGGAAACTCTCTCACATCCAGTGTTTCCCTCACTCATATCCACTCACATACTCAATTTTTTTCTCCATAAATTACTTTTTAAAAGAGCAACAAGGAAAATCCAGCCCAGCACAAATTCCATGGTGAGTTGTCTGTATTCTGTCCTCATCACTGAATGAATACCTGGGTATCCCGGGACTGGGGCTCCTCTCCCAGCTGCAGGAATTTGGCTGTGCTGGTTAAATCAGCAGGGGGAATGCCCTATTTGCATGTCCTCAGGCTATATATTCAGCTTGGGGATCTATTCTTACAGAGAGGCAGTGAC
>NW_019155105.1:0-1596 GCF_002288905.1 Enhydra lutris kenyoni | reverse complement strand
GCTCTCCCCACAGGAATTGCTGCCCCCCACCCCAAATCATCTGTAGGACAGAGTGTCAGGCTATGAGGCATGTGGAAGCCCTCCTGTAATGGGGATGTATTGATTTTGCTTATTTTATACTTTACCATAAATACAGAGAAAATCAGCATCGTGTAGGTGTATTTTCATGTCTTTAACATTCACTCTTTCTACGTCCCTTTAGAATCACCTTTGTTATTACCTATAATAAGTTCGATGTGTATATGCGACACAAGATGAACAGCTCATTTATGGAGTGTGTGATATATAAACACAGATGTCAAAATCAACATTACTGACAGTGAGTGCTTCAATTCTCCTTAAAATTTCCAGCATTTCCTTCTGGAATTCCTCCTTCCCTTTCCCTTGTTCACCCTGTCCCCACATAGCTATTGTTCTTTCTCATGTCAGCTTATAGTAGCTTTAATTTTGTAGAATTCATAAATGGGTCATTGTACTCTATGTATTTTCTTTGTGGGGTTTCTGTGCCTCAGGATCAGTCCTTGTGGATACAGTCATATTGCTGTCTGTATCAGGAATCACTGGTTTTAATGACTGACAGCTCTGAAGGCAGCAGTTGGAAGCACCAGCTGGAGGAAGATCTGAAAGAGCAGAAAGAAGCCACTTGCTTCAAGCCTCATCCACACAGCCTCTTGACCCAGGAGTTCTTTGCTCCAAAAAGAGAAGAACTCCCTTGTTGTTTAGGAACTGTTTCTGCTGGCTGTGGATAAGAGAATTATAGACAGAAAGAGGTGGACCAGAGAAGGTTAAGTTAGAAGCTCAGAAAGACCTGTCCACGGAAGATGTGAGGCACCAGGAGGAAGAACAGCATGGGAGGAGCTGTCCTGCTGCAGAAGAAACCTGTGCACAAACAAATCCGACACTCAGGCACCAAGCTGTGCATGTCATGTCAAGAGGCCAGCCTCTGGCTATGCCCATAACTCCCACATTTTCCACTCAGTTCCACTGCTAACCTCATCTGTGAGCTGCAGTCACCACCTGGGAAGAGCAGCTGATCTTTGCCTCAAACCAGGAGCCTTCTTTCCTTGTCACCAGTGCACAGAGAGGACCCACTTCTGCTGCTACACCTGCCCACACCCCCACAGAGTGTACCTGACACGTGTGGAATCTCCTTTTGTTGAGAATAGTTTTCCTGCATTACTGAGGCTTATTAGGAGGCTCGACACATGTGTGTCTCCTACTGACTCCAAGAACTTACTTCCTTTGAGCCATTATGGACCTTGACTGTGGGTATTAACTGTGACTAGAATGTGGCCTCTGTCAAAACAGTGCAAATTTATTGCCACTCTGCCACCCTCCTGGTTTTCTATTTTAATCAGAAAAGAAGAACCATTATGCTTTCCTGAAAACATGATCTCTGTTTCAGATTCTGTCTGTTTCTTTGTACAAAGTGCATTTAGAACAAAGGAGTGGAACTCCAATGGGAATGCCTCAGGAACTTCACAACCAGGAAGAAGACTGTGTTTTCCCACATGGAGCCCCCGGGCAGCCATGTCATGCTTTAGGACAGAGCTGGTGTGAAGTCACATTCTTCCTTGTAGGTGGTGACAGTCACAG
>NW_019155104.1:0-7504 GCF_002288905.1 Enhydra lutris kenyoni | reverse complement strand
CCCTAACCATACATGAGCTTGGGTTTTCAGAATTCCATCCCTTGAGTACTGGGATACAAGCCTTCAAGATTGGGGACACTGGAGCCACACCACAGGACTCACCTTGTCTTCCAGAATGAAACCATGCCCTAAGGAGCTGGACAAATCTCTTTGATCAGGGGAAAGGTGCATGGTCCTGATGCCACCAAATGTTCATATTCTACCCGAGACACTAATACGGTGTCTGACACAACCTAAGCCAGGTCCTCCAATCAGCCACTGGAACAGATAGCCCCAGATCCAGCATATCAGACCAGCCTGTTGCCTTGGTCCTAACCCTAACCCAAATGTAGAGTTCAGGCATCTATACCCAGAGCCATCCTCTAGAAACCCTCCACACAGGGGACAACTGAGCCACAAACAATCAAACAACAAACAACAAAACAAAACAAACAACTGTGGGCCTGAGTCAGATGATTGAACCTGACATTTCCCTAGGACCTCATCGGAACACTAGCTTAGGTTTCAGGCCTCTGTCCCTAGAGGTCTTCTCTGGAAAACCAACATATGGTCCAACGTGTGGACCCAGAGCCATACAACAGAACCCCTCCTGTCCTGAGAAGGAAACCTTGCTCTTGGGAACTGGGTCCAACCCTCAGGCTAAGAGAATCCTGCATGGGCCCAGAGCCCTCGCCACATTCTAAGTTCTCCCTGGAAACCAAGCAGCATTGTGACCCGTCAAATGGAGAACCTCTTTCTACTCAGATCACTTAGAACTTGGAACCAGAGCAAGCGGATCAAAGCTGCCCTGTTCCTCGGCTGCAATGGGAACGCGAGCGGAGATTTCCAGACATCCATTCGGAGAGCTCTGCTATCGAATCGTTTTATATGTGGGACCCTGAAGCCTTCTACCCGGACTTCCTCAGTTCTGCAATACACATTGCTGTTTGGATCACCTCACAAGCTGCAGCTTGGGAAAGCCACCAAGGCTTCTTGAGACCACCCCACCATTCGTTGGCCATCATGGATACAAACTCCAGCGTGAGCAGACATCTCACACTCGCCCTTACTCAGGTGCTTGAAATCTCCAAACAGTCACTACACATTGGAAATGTCATGCGCTCAGCACTGAACTTAACCTTGGCTTCTGTTTTCATATTTCTGTCCTCACACTCCTCGTCTGCGAGCCCACCATATTGGAAATTATGTAGCCACAATGCAACCTTCTGCCTGCCCACCAGAAAGAAGTGGGGCCCTATGGGTCTGTCAAGAAACTTCACAGGAAGATCCAACTGCAGGGCCCTCAATGGCACCGCAATATTATAGGCCGCCCCATGAACTATTGCTCTCTCTGACACAGCCCGAGCCCCAAACACCTGTCACCCACCCAGATAGCGGGCCGCATATCCTGCATTGGGTACCTGCCTTGACCCGAGGCCATCATCTCGATCCAACCTGGGTATTTAGGTATCTGTCCTCAGAACATAGCTCAATGTCCTGCCAATGGGGGAACCTGAAGCACAAAAGAGTACTCTCCTTCCCCATGGCAGGAATACTGGATGTTTAGATGGTTGTCCAACCCTCAGAGTTGGAGCCAGCTGCATGGCCCATGAGACCACACCCACTCAAGAGGTTCAGCTGGGCACAAACAGGCATTGTGACCCTCAGCCTGAGACCCCTTTCAAACAAGGGCCCTCAGGATCTGGACCAAGAGCCTACAGTGCAGGCCTGTCATGCCTCTAGGCCCAAATCCTAACCCTTGGTGGTGTTATCCAGGCGCTTGGACACAGAACCCATATTCCAAATCCCTGTTTGGACAGTACCCAGGAGACAGAAAACAGCACTCTTCCCTTCCCCCAGAAAGACACCAAACACTTGGGAAATGGGCAGGATCCCGAGATAGGAAGAATCCCACGGACCCCTGAGGCCAACCCTCCATTCTGTGGCCATCCTAGACACACAATCAAGACAGAGAAGCCTGAGCTACTGCCTCCCCACTACCCGAGTTTGAAAACCCGAGGAGCTGCACCCAGGGTCTACAAATCGGGTCTGCCATCTCCTCGCCCATCAACCTTCCCCGAGTTTCTGTATGAACTTCAGCCTCAAAGCCCTGACCCACATGCCCTCGAGGAAGGGACTTCCAGAAACACACAACATCACTGGGCTTGTGCGTTTCAGTTGCCCAACCCTGCCCATTAGGGGAAAACTGCAAGGCCCCTGAGCCCACCCTGAATTCATAGGCCGCTCTGGAAAAAGAGTGCAGTCTGACAAACCCCAGCACCTACCAACAGGAAGACATGCAGGCCAATGGGCCTGAGTCCGAAGACTGAACCTGACATGTCCCTAGGACCTCATTGGAACACTAGCTTAGGTTTCAGGCTTCTGTCCCCAGGGGCCTGTTCTGGAAAACCAACATATGGTCCAACGTGTGTTCCCTGAGCTATACAACAGAAGCCCTCCTGTTCTGAGAAGGAAACCTTGCTCTTGGGAACTGGGTCCAACCCTCAGTTAGGAGTATCCTGCATGGCCCCAGGGCCACCGCCACAGTCTAAGGTCTCCTTGGACAGCAAGCAGCCTTGTGACCCGTCAGACTGAGAACCTCCGTCAACTCAGATCACTTGAAACTGGAACCAGAGCCAGCGGATCAAAGCTGCCCTGTTCCTCGGCTGCAATGGGAACGCGAGCGGAGCTTTCCACACATCCATTCGGAGAGCTCTGCTATCCAATCTTTCCATATGGGGTACAGTGTAGCCCTCTAACCGGACTTCCCCTGTCCCGCAGAAGGACACCTTGCTGTTTGGAGCAGCTCAAAGGCGAGGCTGGGGAAAGCCCCCAAGGCTTCTGAGGCCACCCCACCATTCGTTGGCTATCATAGATCCAAACTCCAGCGTGAGCAGACATCTCACAGTCGCCCTTCCTCAGGTGCTGGAGATCTCCAAACAGCCGTTACACATTGGAAGGGCCATGTGCTCGGCACTGAATTTAACATTAGCTTGTGTTTTCAGACTCCGTCCTCACACTCCTCGCAGGCAAGCCCTCCATATTGGGGATTCTGGAGCAACAACGGAGACTTCTGCCTGCCACCAGAAAGAAGAAGGGCCCTATGGGTCTGCCAAGATACCGCACAGGAGGATACAACAGCAGGGCCCTCAACGGCGCCCCGATATCATAGGCCGATCCGAGAACTATTGCTCTGTCTGACACAGCCCGAGCCCTGAACTCCTATCAGCCACCCAGATAGCGCACCCCATATCCTGCAGGTGGGACCTGCCCTGACCCGAGGCTGTCATCTCGAACCAACCTGGGTATATAGGTATCTGGCCCTAGAACGTAGCCTATGAGGGATCCTGATGCAGAAAATTACTCCTCCTTGCCCATGGCACGAAACCTGGATGTTGAGATCATATTGCAACCCTCAGGGTGGGAGCCAGCTCTTGGCCCATGGGACTACACCCACTCAGAATGGGTAGCTGGGCACAAACAAGCATTGTGACCCTCATCCTGACACTTCTTTCAAACAAGGGCCCTTGGGAGCTGGACCAGGTGCCCACAGAGCAGGCCTGTTATGCACCTAGGACCAAATCCTAATCAGTTCTGGGGTTATCCAGGTGCTCGGACCCAGAACCCTTCTCAGGAATCCCTGTCTGGTCGGGACCCAAGAGTCCGAACACAGCACTCTTCCCTTCCCACAGAAAGACACCAAACTCTTGGGAGCCGGGCAGAATCCCCAGATAGGAAGACTCTCCCAAGGACCACTGAGTCCACCCCTCCATTCCGTGGCCAAGCTAGACACACAATCCAGACAGAACAGCCTGTGCTGCTTCATCCCAGCTTCCCGAATTTCTAATCCCGAGGAGCTGCACCCAGGGTCTGCAGATCGGGTCTGCAATCACTTCGCCCCTAACCCTAGCCCGAGTTTGTGTCTGAGGACTTTGGTCTCAAAGCCCTGACCCACATGCCCTCCACGATGGGGTCTCCAGAACCACCCCGCATCACTGGGCGGGCTCTCCCGAGGAAATTCTGCCCGTCTCAGTTGCCCAAACCCTCCCGATTAGGAGAAACCTGCAAGGCCCCTGAGCCCACCCCAAATTCATAGGTGGCTGTGGAAAAAAATATGCACTCTGACACAACCCCAGCATCTACATCCACGAAGACACGCAGGTTGATGGGCCTGAGTTCGACGATTGCACCGGACAGGTCCCTAGGACCTCATTGGAACACTAGCTTAGGTTTCAGGACTCTGTCCCAAGGGGCATGTTCTGGAAAACCAACCTATGGTCCAATGTGTGGTCCCTGAGCCATACAACAGAACCCCTCCTGTCCTGAGAAGGAAACCTTGCTCTTGGGAACTGGGTCCAACCCTCAGGTAGGAGTATCCTGCATGACCCCAGAGCCACCGCCACATTCTAAGGTCTCCTTGGACAGCAAGCAGCCTTGTGACCCGTCAGACTGAGAAACTCCGTCAACTCAGATCACTTGAAACTTGGAACCAGAGCCAGTGGATCAAAGCTGCCCTGTTCCTCGGCTGCATTGGGAACGCGAGCGGAGCTTTCCACACATCCATTCGGAGAGCTCTGCTATCCAGTCTTTCCATATGGGGTACACTGGAGCCCTCTAACCGGACTTCCCCTGTCCCGCAGAAGGACACCTTGTTGTTTTTGAGCAGCTCAAAGGCGAGGCTGGGGACAGTCCCCAAGGCTTCTGAGGCCAGCCCAGCATTCATTGTCTATCATAGATCCAAACTCCAGCGTGAGCAGACATCTCACAGTCGCCCTTCCTCAGGTGCTGGAGATCTCCAAACAGCCGTTACACATTGGAATTGCCATGCGCTCGGCACTGAGATAAGCCGTAGATTTTGTTTTCAGACTTCCGTCCTCACACTCCTCGCCGGAAAGCCCTCCATATTGGGAATTCTGGAGCCACAACACAGCCTTCTGCCTTCCCACCAGTAAGATCAAGGGCCCTATGGGTCTGCCAAGAAGCAGCAGAGGGGGATCCACCTGCAGTCCCCTCAACGGCACCCCGCTATCTTATGCCACCCCGTGAACTTTGCCCTGTCTGACACAACCCAAGCTTAGACCTCCTGTCAGCCACCCAGATAGTGGGCACCATATCTTGCATGTGGGACCTGCCTTGTCCGAGGCCGTCATCTCGAGCCAACCTGGGTATTTAGGTATCTGTCCCCAGAATGTAGCTCAAATTCCTGCCTATGGGGGATACTGAATCTCAAAAGAGTACTCTTTCATCCCCATGGCAGGAAATCTGTATGTTGAGAGGGTTGTCCAACCCTAAGAGTGGGAGCCAGCTGCATGGCCCATGAGACCTCACCCACTCATGAGGTGAAGCTGAGCACAAAAAGGCATTGTGACCCTCAGCCTGAGACCCCTTTCAAACAAGGGCCCTCAGGAGCTGGACCAGGATCCCACAGAGCAGGCCTATCATACCCCTAGCCCCAAATCCTACCCCTTGGTGGGGTTATCCAGGCGCTTGGACCCAGAACCTCTCTCTGGAATCCCTGTTTGGGCGGGACCCAGGAGACAGAAAACATCAGTCTTCCCTTCCTGCAGAAAGACACCAAACTCTTGGGAGACGTGCAGAATCCCCAGATAGGAAGAATCTCCCACAGACCCCTGTGGCCTCCCCTCCATTCTGTGGCCATCCTAGACACACAATCCAGACAGAAAAGCCTGTGCTACTGCTTTCCAGCCGCCTGACTTTCAAATCCCATGGAGCTGCACCCAGGGTCTGCAGATCGGGCCTGCCAACACCTTGCCCCTAACACTTCCCCAAGTTTCTGTCTGACGACTTTGGTTTCAAAGCCCTGACCCATATTCCCTCCAGGATGGGGCCTCCAGAACGACTCTGCATCACTGGGCTTGCTATCCTGAAGAAACTCTGCCTTCTCAGGTGCCCGAACCCTCCCAATTTGGATAAACCTGCAAGTCCCCTGAGCCCACCCCAATTTCATAGGCCGCTCTGGAAAAAATGTGCAGTGTGACAAACCCCAGCACCTAACAACTGGAAGACATGCAGGTCAATGGGCCTGAGTCCGAAGATTGAACCTGACATGTCCCTCATGACTTAGGACCTCATGGGAACACTAGCTTAGGTTTCAGGTCTCTGTCCCCAGAGGCCTGTTCTAGAAAACCAACATATGTTCCAACGTGTGTTCCCTGAGCCATACAACAGAACCCCTCCTGTCCCGAGAAAGAAACCTTGGTCTTGGGAACTGGGTCCAACCCTCAGGCTAGGAGAATCCTGCATGGCCCCAGAGCCACGGCCACATTCTCAGGTCTCCCTGGACATCAAGCAGCACTGTGACGTGTGAGACTGAGGACCACATCAACTCAGATCACGTGGACCTTAGAACCAGAGAAAGAGGATCAAGCCTGCCCTACTCCTTGGCAGCAATGGTAACACGATGTGGGCTTTCCAGGCATCCATTCAGAGAGCTCTATTATCGAATCTTTCCATATGGGGGACCCTGGAGCCCTCTATCTGGACTTCCCCTGTCCCACAGAAGGACACCTTGCTGTTGGAGCAGCTCACAAGCTCCAGCTTAGGAAAGCCCCCAAGTCTTCTTGAGGCCACTCCACCATGTGTTGGCTATCATGGATATAAACTCCAGCGTTGTGCAGACATCTGACACTCACCTTACTCAGGTGTTGCGGATCTTGAAACAACCCAGCACATTGGAACTGCCATGCTCTCGGTACTGAACTGAACCATAGCTTGCATTTGCAGACTTCTGTCCTCACACTCCTCGCCTGCAAGCCCTCCATTTGTGAATTCTGGTGCCACAACGCAGCCTTCTGCCTGCCCACCAGAAAGAAGAAGTGCCCTATGGGTCTGCTCAGAAACCCCACATGAGGATCCACCTCATGGCCCTCAAGGGCACTCCAATATCACAGGCCGCCCTGTGCACTAATGCTCTGTCTGATGCTGCTCCAGCGTCAACCTCCTGTCAGCCACCCAGATAGTGGGCCCCATATCCTTCAGGTGGGACCTGCCTATGCCCGAGGCCATCATCTCCAACTGTCCTTCCCAGAAAGTAGCTCATATTCCTGCCAATGGGGAAACTTGCAGCTCAAAAGATTACTCCTCCTCCCCATGGCGGGAACACTGGATTTTGAGATTTATGCCCAGCCCTCACAGTAGGAGACAGCTGCATGGCCCATGAGACCAGGACTACACAGGAGGGACAGCTGGTCACAAACTGGTATTGTGACACAACTTAGCCTGAGACCCCTTTCAAACAAGCCACCTCGGGAGCTGGACAGGAGCCCACAGAGCGGGCTTGTCATGACCCTAGGCCCAAATCTTAAATCTTGGTGTGGTTATCCAGGTGCCTGGACCTAGAACCCGTCTCTGGGATCCCTGTTTGGGCGGGACCCCTGAGACGGAAAACAGGACTCTTCCCTTTTTCCAGAAAGACAGCAAACCCTTGGGAGCTGGGCAGAATCCCCAGATAGGAAGACTCTCCCATGACCCATGTGGTCATCCCTCAATTCCATGGCCATCTTAG
>NW_019155103.1:5612-7557 GCF_002288905.1 Enhydra lutris kenyoni | reverse complement strand
TAACTGCAGCTGCAGCATTGTTTCCGTACCAGGAAGCCGGCTGCCTGTTCTTCTCCACCCTGGAAACACCAAATACTAAGCCTCTGGCACCATTCAGCTTAAAATCGTCCACAGGTTTAGTCTTATATGAGGGGTGTCTTTTAGGTTCTTGCCAATTTTTTCAGCAGGCGAAATGTAACTCCTTGCTGTGGATTAGGAAAACTAAGTCCTTAAGAACAAAGGCCTGGCTACCCTCTTTGGGGAGGGCAAACATTCGTTCCTTTCCCGGAAGGATATATGGTGTAAATTCCTCAGTGTCACCTTGCTACATAATTAATAAAATTTCTTAGTACATATATATGTAAAAAAAGCTTTTTTGTCAAATATACTTTTCATTCAGGCCTAATTGTAAACAGCAAAATGCATAGATCTTAAATGTACAGTTTGATGAGTTTTGATAAATTTATACACCTATTAGCTAGCACCCCCAATCAAGCTTATAATACTGCCGTAATCCTAGAGAGTTCCTTCATGATCCCTTCCAGTTTGTTCTCCTCCCACCCAGAGGGAATCTCTATTCTGATGTCTACAGTCATGGATTAATTTTGCCTCGTTTGAACCATATAAAAATAGAATTATACATCCATTGGGAGAAGAATGGAAAAAGACGATGTGATATACAGATCGAATGGAATATTATTCGGCCATAAAAAAGATTGAAATCTTGCCGTTTGCAACAGCACAGGTGGATCAGGAGAGTGTAATGCTAAGCAAAATAAGCCAGTCAGAGAAAGACAAGTTCCATCCGATTTCACTCACATGTGCCGTTTAAGAAACAAAACAAATGAACAAAAGAAAAAAATGAGATAGACAAACCAAAATACAGACTCTTAGCTATAGAAAACAAACAGATGGTTACCAGAGGGGATGTGGGTGGGAGGATGAATGAAATAGGTGAAGGAGATTAAGAGTATACTATCTTTATTCTTTCGAAGATTTTTTTTTTTTTAAAGATTTTATTTATTTATTTGTCAGAGAGAGAGAGAGGGAGAGAGAGCAAGCACAGGCAGACAGAATGGCAGGCAGAGGCAGAGGGAGAAGCAGGCTCCCTGATGAGCAAGGAGCCCGATGTGGGACTCGATCCCAGGACACTGGGATCATGACCTGAGCCGAAGGCAGCTGCTTAACCAACTGAGCCACCCAGGCGTCCCTCGAAGATTTTTTTTTTAAGTAATCTTTATACCTAACATGGGGGTCAAACCTACAATCCCAAGATCAAGAGTGGCACATTCTACCAACCGAGCCAGCCAGGCACCATAAGAGTATCTTGATGAGCTCCGAGTAGTCTATAGAACTGTTGAGTCACTGTATTATATACTTGAAACTGAACATAACACTGTGTGTTAACTATGCAGGAGTTAAAATTTAAGAAATAAAAAAAATAATTTCCTTCTTGCATATTGCATTTCAAAAAGTCAGTTATTTTTTATAGTTAAAATGTATATAAAGTGTCTATAAAACTTAAGATAAAGCTTCAGGATGTTAATTGTAAAGATACATTGTTGATGTGGAACCCTGTTTCGGAAATATGCCCGGCCGTGTGCTATGTGTGTTTAATTTTAGTAGATGATACCAAAGAGTTCTCTAAAGTAATTAATTATACCAATTCATACTTCCATTAGTAGAGTAGGAGAATTCTAGTTTCTCCGCATTCTTGTTAACACTTGACATTGACCATCTTTTTAAGTTTAGCTACTCTGGGTAGTGTGTTTGGCATTGCGTTGTGGTTTTTAATGTGCATTTCCATGTTTACTAATGATATTGAGAAATTTCATATGTTTGTTGGTCATTTGAAAATCCTCTTTTGTGACCTTCCTGTTCAATTTTCGGGCCCATTTTTAATGGTTGGATTGTCAATCTTTACTTACTAATTTGTAGGAACTCTTTAAATATTATAGACATGAAT
>NW_019155103.1:0-5369 GCF_002288905.1 Enhydra lutris kenyoni | reverse complement strand
CACAGTGGTGTGCTAATGAACAGAAGTTCTTGATTTTAATGAAATCCAATGTATCAGTTTTTGCTTTTATGCTCAGGGCTTTTTTGTCGTTTCCAATGTAAGAAATTTTTGCCTGCCCCCAGGCTGTGACAATAGTCTTCTATGTTTCTTCTAGAAGCCCTCCCACTACCTTTTTTTTTCATTTACATTAAGGCCTATGATCCATCTCAAATTACTTTTTTGTGTATGGTAGAAGGTAGGGATCAAAGTTCTTTTTTCCTCCCGTAGAATTTTCCAGTCCCTCCAGGAAGGCAGGGACTGGGTGAAATTAGAGAGCCATTCACCTTGGGCACAAAATTTAAGGGGCATCAAAAAGCTTAGTAAACAAGGTAATATTTAATACAATATTATTTAAAAATAAAAATTAATACGGAAAATTTATGATGAACAAAATAGCAAAATTTTAAATCTGACCTTAGACTTACATGACTACCTCACCATCACACTCTAAACTCCAGTCATTTCTCCCAGCACCATTTATTGAAAAGACCATCACTTTTTCCTCTTTCAATTGCATTGATGACCCTGTCATCAATCATATAAATGTACACATGTGTGGGTCAATTTCAGGTCTCTTTATTTTGTTACATTGGTCTGTCTATCCTTGTACTTCACTGTCTTTATTAATGTGACTTTGTAGTAAGTCTTGAAGTTTGGTTGTGTCTTACAACTTTGATCTTCTTCAAAGTTGTCTAGTTATTCTAGGTCATTGGCATTTCTTTTTTTTTTTAAGATTTATTTTATTTATTTTAGAGAGAGAGCACGTGCCTACGTGCGAGCTGGGGGAGGGGCAGAGGGAGAGGGAGAGTGAGAATCTAAAGCAACTTCCTACTAAGTGCAATGCCCAATGCAGGATCACAACCGAAGCCAAAACCAGGAGTTGGACACTCAACTGACAGAGCCACCCAGGCATCCCAGGTCATTGGCATTTCTGTATTTTTTAATTATCCTGTTAATTGTCACACAAAAATATGCAGGATTTTTNTTTTTAATTATCCTGTTAATTGTCACACAAAAATATGCAGGATTTTTATTGGAATTGCACTGAATTTATAGGTCAGTTTAAAGATAATTAATATAGTAAAAATAATGAGTCTTCTGATCCATGAATGTGTTTCTTTCCCTTTATTTAGGCCTTTTTAGTTTCTTTTAATAATATTTAGCTTTCTGAAATAAGTCAAGCAGAGAGAGTCAATTATCATATGGTTTCACTTATTTGTGGAACATAACAAATAGCATGGAGGACATGGGGAGTTAGGAGAAGGGAGTTGGGGGAAATTGGAAGGGGAGGTGAACAATGAGACACTATGGACTCTGAAAAACAATCTGAAGGGTTTGAAGAGGTGGGGGGGGGGGAGGTGGGGGGAACCAGGTGGTGGGTATTAGAGAGGGCACGGATTGCATGGAGGACTGGGTGTGGTACAAAAACAATGAATACTGTTATGCTGAAAATAAATTAAAAAAATGATAAAAAAATAATATTTAGCTTTCAATAAAGAGGGATTTTTGGAGCTATAGTAAATAATTTTTTGTCATTTTATGGAAATTTTTAAACAAGTCAAAAGCACACAGAAGTGCATAATAAGGGGCACCTGGGTGGCTCAGTGGGTTAAAGCCTCTGCCTTTGCTCAGGTCATGATCCCAGGGGGTCCTGGGATCCAGTGGAGCCCTGAGTTGGGCTCTGCTCAGCGGCGAGCCTGCTTCCCTTCCTCCCTCTCTGCCTACCTCTCTGCCTACTTGTGATCTCTGTCTGTCAAATAAATAAATAAATAAATAAATCTTTTTTTAAAAAGTGCATAATGAATCTTCATGATTCCATAATCCAGCTTCAACTCTGACATTGTTTTGAGGCAAATGTCGGGTAACATAATTTCATTCATAATTAAATATGTGTTTCTAAAAGGTAAAGACTCTTTTAAGAGAAAATACTTAATCACAGTATCATTATATGCCTAAAAATTTAACAATAATCTTTGAGTACCATCAAATATCCATCAGTATTCAAATACCAAGTGTATCATAAATGATATAAATCATTTCTTACAGTCTGTTTGACTCAAGATCTAAATAAGGTTCACATATTGAGATTGGTTGGTATGTTTAATTTCCTTATCATTTGTAGATTCCCTACCTCCGTATCTTTCTTTTAGTCTTTCCATTTATATGTTAAAGAAATGGATCATTTGTCCTCTAGAGTGTTGCAGGCAAGATTTTACTGATTAAATACCCATGTTGTTATTTAATATGTTCCATTTTTCTTCTCTATTTTTTTAAATGGGGAAGTTGGGTCTAAGACTTATCAGAATTACTTCTTTGGAGGGATGGGAGACAATTTCAAAGGTCATGAGGATTATTAGGAGGGACACAATGTCTGGTATTTTATTTATTTTTATTATTATTTTTTTAAAGATTTTATTTATTTGGCAGACAGAGATCACAAGTAGGCAGAGAGGCAGACAGAGAGACGGGAGGAAGCAGGCTCCCTCCTGAGCAGAGAGCCCAATGTGGGGCTCGATCCCAGGACGCTGCGATCATGACCAGAGCAGAAGGCAGAGGCTTTAACCCACTGAGCCACCCAGGTGCCCCAATGTCTGGTCTTTTAAATGCCATTTTCTAGGGGCACCTGCCTGGCTCAGTCAGTAGAGCATGTGACTCTTGATCTTGGGATAGTAAGTTTGAGCCCCACACTGGGTGTAGAGATTATTTAAAAATAAAATCTTAAAAAAAATGTCATTTTCTAAATTATGTCAATACTTCAAAATAGGGTGCCTGGGTGGCTCAGTTGGTTAAGCAACTGCGTTTAGCTCAGGTCATGATCCTGGAGTTCCGGGATCGAGTCCCGCATCAGGCTCCCAGCTCCACAGGGAGTCTGCTTCTCCCTCTGATCTTCTCCCCTCTCATGCTCTCTCTCACTGTCTCTATCTCAAATAAATAAAGAAATATAAATAAAATCTTTAAAGTTCTTTTTAATTCATTTATTTGACAGACAGAGATCACAAGTAGGCAGAGAGGCAGGCAGAGGGAGAGAAAGAGGAGAAGCAGGCTCCCCGCTGAGCAGAGAGCCTGATGTGGGGCTCGATCCCAGGATCCTGAGATCATGACCTGAGCTGAAGGCAGAGTCTTAACTCACTGAGCCACCCAGGCACCCATAAATAAAATCTTTAAAAGATAATAGTAGATACCTCAAAATAAAATGGACTTTTCAAAAAAAAGTTTTTCTATATTGACCTTTTATCTAAAAATCTTGCTAAATTTGCTTATCAATCCTGAAAATGGATCGATAGATGCTTTTCCAAAAGCATTTTGTGATTCCCTACACAGTCACATTGTCTGCATATGATAACTTTATTTCTTCCTTTCTAATCCTATGACTTCTATTTCTTTTCCTTGCTTTATTGCATGGAGTAGGATTCCCAGTACTGTGTTCAGTAGATAGTGGGGATTTTTATCTTCTTTTTTTATGTAGAGGAAGGTTTTCTTTAATTCACCATCTATGCATAATGTTTGCTGTGTGGTTTTTGTAAATATTGTTTAGCAGATGAAGAAAGCTCCCTTTTACTTCTGGTTTGCTAAGAATTTTAGCATGAATGGGTGTTGAATTTTATCAAGCACTTTTTCTGCCTCTATTTCGATGTTCATACGATTTTTCTTGTTTATTCTATTAAAGTGCTGAATTACAATGAATTTTTAAAATATTAAACCAACTGTGAATTCTTGAAACAAATATAACATGTTTGTGATACTGTTCATGATCCTTATTTCTTTAATTTTTTTTCATTTTTTTCAAGATTTTTAAAATTTATTTTCAGCATAACAGTATTCATTGTTTTTGCACCACACCCAGGGCTCCATGCAATCCGTGCCCTCTCCAATACCCACAACCTGGTTCCCCCAACCTCCCCCCCCCCCCCTGCCCCTTCAAAACCCTCAGATTGTTTTTCAGAGTCCATAGTCTCTCATGGTTCACCTCTCCTTCCAATTTCCCTCAACTCCCTTCTCCTAACTCCCCTTGTCCTCCATGCTATTTGTTATGCTCCACAAATAAGTGAAACCCACGATCCTTTTTATATATTGTTGGATCAAGTTTGCTGATAGTAAGTTTAGGAATTTTGCGTCTGTTTCCATGAAAGAGACTGACCTGTGAGTTTTCCTTTCTAATAATGTCTTGATCAGATTCTAGAATCAAGGTTAATTCAGCCTCCTAAAGTAAAGGGAGAAGTAAGGTTTCTTTTCTACCTCATTAGCATAACCAACGCATTCCTATCACTCAGGAAATTCCCAGTGTTTTTGAAGGTCTGTGTCAGGAGTCTGGGACAAACACCAGATGTGTTCTTTATTATAACGCCAAACAGACACACACATATATAGACACACACACACACACACACACACACACACACACACACACGGGGGTAGAGAGAGATTGAAAAATTGGCTGATATTAATATATTTGTGGAGGCTGATAAATCCCAACTTCTTGAGGCAGGCTGGAAACTTAGGGTTTCTATTTTCAATCATGTTTTAAAAAATTAAATTAAATTATTATTTATTTTTAAAAGTATTTTATTTATTTATTTGACACAGAGAGAGATACAATGAAAGAGGGAACACAAGCAGGGGGAGTGGGAGAGGGAGAAGCAGGCTTCCAGCTGAGCAGGGAGCCAGATGCGGGGCTTGATCCCAGGACCCTGGGATCATGACCTGAGCAGAAGGCAGACACTTGACGACTGAACCACCTAGGTACCCCTAAGCATTCAACTCTTGATCTCAGCTTAGGTCTTGATATCGATCTTTATCTTGATCTCAGGGTCATGAGGTCAAGCTCTCCATTGGGCCCAGTATGGAGCCAACTTAAAAAAAAAAAATACAACTGATTTTTGTGTGTTGATACTGCATTCTGTAACTTTGCTAAATTCATTTATTAGTTCTAATTGGGTTTTTTGTGTGTGTGTGTGTGTGTGTATTCTTTACGATTTTCTGTAAATAAGATTATGTCATCTATGAATAGAGATAGAGATTGCTTAACTTTTCCTTTCCAAAGGAAAGGATGGCTTTTATTTTTCTTACCTAATTGCTCTGGTTGGAGTTTCTAGCACAATGTTAAAGAAAAGTAGTGAAATTGAGCATCCTTGTCTGTTCACTACCCTAAAAGAAAAGCTGTCAGGCTTTCACTATTGAGAATGATATTAGCTATGGGTTTTTCATTAATACCCCTTACTATATTGAGGAAATTCCTTTCTATTCCTAGTTTGTTAGGTGTTTTTATTTTTTTAATTAAATCACGAATAGGTGTTGGATTTTGGCAATCCTTTTTCTCCACCAGTTGAGAT
>NW_019155102.1:5670-7569 GCF_002288905.1 Enhydra lutris kenyoni | reverse complement strand
GAACAGGAATAAAGGCATGATGACACACATTCCCAAAGCAGGACAGAGCACAGAAGTACACTGATGTACTACTTTACACATATTAACTCAATCCTCATAACAATCCTATGACTTAGGCACTAACATAATCCCCATCTTACAGTTGTGAAAGTTGAAGGAAATAAAAATTGGATGTAGAGCCCACATCCCTAATAACTACAATAACATTTAAGGGGTTATCAAAGAGTGAATAACACAACAAAAAACTACCATATTTCTGAAGCATAAAATCCAAGGGGTCTGGCAGAAGGGAAAGGACAGGGAAAGACTGCTGCTAGAAATCTGTTGGGGGGGGGATCTTGGAAGGACCCTGAGGCCAGCTTCACTGTTTGAAACTCCTGTGGCATTCTAGGTCCACAAACATGGTCAGCTCTGTGCATAGAATGTTCATGATCACAGAGGGTGGGGGCTTACCTGAGTCCAGAATGGTGGCAGGCACCTCAGTGAGGAAGCTAGTACAATAACTCAGGTATAAGAATTTAAATGAAGTGACAGTGAAAATGGAGAGGTGGAAGGTATTGCAAAGCGTGTGCACATTCGAGCATCACTGCACAGCATGGCTGGGTGATGAAGGGGGGCATACGCATCCACACATCTGTGCAACTGAGTCAGTTAAAGGGAGCATTTAGTCTTTATGCATGAAAGCCCTTTGGGGCCAGAGTGAAACAAAGTTTCTTTCCTCCCCCACTGATTCATAATCATTGGTATGCAGATACCAGATTCAGGATCTATTTTTATTAAAGTAATATTTGTTTTTAAAGAAGTACACAAACTTAAAATTTTAGGAATTAGCCTATCTGCTTTAAAAAAACAAACTCTATGGTCTACAGAAAGTAAATGTTCTGTGGATGCCTTTCAGTATTATCTAAAGGGGTCAGTAAAAAAAAAAAAAAAAGGGATAAAAATGAAAACTTAATAATGCGGCTCAATTCAAATAAAGACTGGAGTACCTGCATAACAGAACTGAGGTATTCCAAGAAATACCACAGAGGAGATGCTGAAGGTCAGGCCAAAGCTGATCTTCAGGTTCTTTGGAGAGTACGCAAGTAACTGTGATATAAATCAGGAAATAATAAGCAAGTAAGAACATTCCAGGTGGGGGGTGTGTGTGTGCAGGGGTGGGCAGTTAAAGGAAAACTTAATTCCATCCCAGTTTGAGGATTGGAAAAATTTTATAAAGTAAGAAGCATTTTGGATTGGTGTTGAGAGGTTGTTTACCTGAAGGATATATGGCCCCAATACTGTACACCATTCTTATACATAATTATACGAGACTACTCATGTAATCATCAACTGCTACCTGGCTCTCTCCCAAACTCCCAAGTGGAATGATATATTTTTATTTTATATATACATATAACATATAATATAATAATATTATATATAAAATATAATATAATAATATTATATATTAAATATAATGTAATAATATTATATATATATATATTCCCCCTGTAAAGAATAAAGATTCTAATATTTTTTCATATTTCTTTAGCTGTGACATTCCCCCATCCCATTGCATCTCAGGGAAAGCAGCATGAGCTTTGGAGCCATAGTAAAAATTAAAGTACGATAACAAAGTTGTACTAAGCATCTACTATGTACTAAACACATTTAACCCTCATCTATGTGGCAGCCACTCTTACTATCCACACTTTTCGATGGGGGAACGGAGGCATGGAGACACATAAGTCTCCAAAGTGACACAGCTGGCAAATGTTGCAGCTGAACTCACTCTAGTCAATCCTTTCTTTGTTCATTGAAAAAAGAAGGGATAGATCATAAACTCCACCACCCAAGTCTGTTGTGATGACTAAGTCAGATAGTGTGTATAAAGTACCCAGCTGAGAATTGGGCACT
>NW_019155102.1:2123-4514 GCF_002288905.1 Enhydra lutris kenyoni | reverse complement strand
GAAGAAGAACTCTTAAGATAGTGGGAACAGCAGGGGTGCTTGAGTGGTTCAATTTTGGTTAAGCATCTGCCTTCAGCTCAGGCCATGATCTCAGGGTCCTGGGATCAAGTCCTGCATGGGCTCCCTGCTCAGCTGAAAGCCTGCTTCTCTCCTTCTCTCTGCCCCTCCTCCCCCCATTCATGTGTATGCTCTGTCAAATAAACAAATAAAATCTTAAAAAAAACAAAAATAGGGAGAACAGCAGCAACAGGAATAGAGGCATGATGACACACATTCCCAAAGCAGGACAGAGCACAGAGGTACACTGATGTACTACTTTACACATATTAGCTCAATCCTCATAACAATCCTATGACTTAGGCACTAACATAATCCCCATCTTACAGTTGTGAAAGTTGAAGGAAATAAAATTTGGATGTAGAGCCCACATCCCTAATAACTACAATAACATTTAAGGGGCTATAAAAGAGTGAATAACAGGGGCACCTGGGTGGCTCAATGGGTTAAAGCCTCTGCCTTCGGCTCAGGTCATGGTCCCAGTGTCCTGGGATCGAGCCCTACATCGGGCTCTCTGCTCTGCAGGGAGCCTGCTTCCACCTCTCTCTCTATCTGTCTGCCTCTCTGCCTACTTGTGGTCTCTGTCTGTCAAATAAATAAATAAAATCTTTAAAAAAAAAAAGAGTGAATAATACAACAAAAACTACCTATATTTCTGAAGCATAAAATCCAAGGGGTCTGGCAGAAGGGAAAGGACAGGGAAAGACTGCTGCTAGAAATCTGTTGGGGGCAGGGGGCATCTCGGAAGGACCCTGAGGCCAGCTTCACTGCTTGAAACTCCTGTGGCATTCTAGGTCCATGAACATGGTCAGCTCTGTGCATAGAATGTTCACAATCACGGAGGGTGGGGGCTTACCTGAGTCCAGAATGGTGGCAGGCACCTCAATGAGGAAGGTAGTACAATAACTCAGGTATAAGAATTTAAATGAAGTGACAATGAAGATGGAGAGGTGGAAGGTATTGCAAAGCGTGTGCACATTCGAGCATCACTGCACCAGCATGGCTGGGTGATGAAGGGGGGCATACACATCTACACATCTGTGCAACTGAGTCAGTTAAAGGGAGCATTTAGTCTTTTTGCATGAAAGCCCTTTGGGGCCAGAGTGAAACAAAGTTTCTTTCCTCCCCCACTGATTCCTAATCATTGGTATGCAAATACCAGATTCAGGATCTGTTTTCATTAAAGTAATGTTTGTTTTTAAAGTACACAACCTAAAATTTTAGGAATTAGCCTATCGCTTTAAAAAAACAAACTCTATGGTCTACAGAAAGTAAATGTTCTGTGGATGCCTTTCAGTATTGTCTAAAGTATTGTTTAAAAAAAAAAAGGGATAAAAATGAAAACTTAATAATATGGTTCAATTCAAATAAAGACTTGAGTACCTGCATACCAAAACTGAGGTATTCCAAGAAATACCACAGAGGAGATGCTAAAGGCCAGGCCAAAGCTGAGCTTCAGGATCTTTGGAGAGTATGCAAGTAACCGTGATATAAATCAGGAAATAATAAGCAAGTAAGAACATTCGGGGTTGGGGGGGGCGGTGTGCAGGGGTGGACAGTTAAAGGAAAACTTAATTCCATCCCAGTTTGAGGATTGGAAAAATTTTGTAAAGTAAGTAGCATTTTGGATTGGTGTTGAGAGGTTGTTTACCTGAAGGATATATGGCCCCAATACTGTACACCGTTCTTGTACATAATTATATGAGATACTCATGTAATCATCAACTGCTACCTGGCTCTCTCCCAAACTCCCAAGTGGAATGATATATTTTTATTTTACATATATAAAATATAATAATATTATATATATATTTCCCCCCCTGTAAAGAATGAAGATTCTATTTTTTCATATTTCTTTAGCTGTGACATTCCCTCAACCCACTGCATCTCAGGAAAAGCAGCATGAGCTTTGGAGCCATAGTAAAAATTAAAGTACGATAGCAAAGTTGTACTAAGCATTTACTATGTACTAAACACATTTAACCCTCATCTATGTGGCAGCCACTCTTACTATCCACACTTTTCGATGGGGGAACGGAGGAATGGAGACACGTAAGTCTCCAAAGTGACACAGCTGGCAAATGTTGCAGCTGGACTCGCTCTAGTCAATCCTTTCTTTGTTCATTGATAAAAGAAGGGATAGATAATAAACTCCACCACCCACGTCTGTTGTGATGACTAAGTCAGATAGCGTGTATAAAGTACCCAGCTGAGAATTGGGCACTAGCAGGCATTCATTTCCTAATGGCTATAATTGTTATTTCATCTCAATTTAGCAACTAGGTCATTTCCCACCAGTCAGATCTCCAATGAAAGCTCGCACACAGCCCTACC
>NW_019155102.1:0-1199 GCF_002288905.1 Enhydra lutris kenyoni | reverse complement strand
TTTTTTGTTCAAGAGCTACACTTTACCAAAAAAGAAAAAGAAAAAAAGTCTGGTATATCAGAGTCAAACTTTTCCATATGGTATTGGCACTTAAAATAAATTTGCTGGGATGGAAAGTAATCAGACCTGGCCTATTTGGAATAGCTTTATCATTATAATTTTTAAAATAAATAATCCAAATGTTACAGCAAAGAGGCAAAGAACAAGACAATTCCTTAAGTTGATTAGCTGTGAAGGAAAAAATATTGTAATTTTAATACCCATTAATTTATACTACAGTAAATGATATGATGCAACTCTAAAACATAGCTCATCAAATAGAAAATATGTACTCTAACATTGTTCTCAAGTTACACACACTGATAATTTATAAGCTCTATCCTAACAAGTGATTCACTGAAGCTTAGAACCCTAAGGTTTGATAATAGTATACAGAAACTTCAGTTGTTTATTACTATCCTTTCTTTTATCACTATGAGAAAAGTGATTTTCTTTCTCGTGCTATTTGTAAAACAATAAATAGCTCTGGGCAGATGAAATATTTTCCAACAAACTGCTATTTATTCAACAGGAATGTCTAATTAAAAAGATATTCCCTATTTTTTGTCCTTACAGACTGGAGTACAAACTCCATGATTAATTTAGAACTTTTTTTGAGAAGCCAAGCATATGTGCTTTAATAATTTCTAAATGAACAATCAATGTATATTTCTTGAGTAATTAAACTATAAACTCTGCTTGGTAGGCATTCTGATGAGAAAGAGAAGCACATACACCCTAGTCATTACACTCTAAAATGGCATATAGGCTACTTGTAGACACAAAACTAATGCAATGCAAAATAGCCATAAAACAATTCAAAACCACCCAACAGAAAGGGCTAACTTTTATCAAAGACATTTATAAGAATGCTAACAGCAAGACTGTCCGTATTAGTCAACAAGAGGAAACTACTCCAATGTCCATCAAGAGGAGAATGGATAGGGCGCCTGGGTGGCTCAGTGGGTTAAGCCTCTGCCTTCGGCTCAGGTCATGATCTCAGGGTCCTGGGATCAAGTCCCGCATCGGGCTCTCTGCTTGGCAGGGAGCTTGCTTTCTCCTCTCTCTGCCTGCCTATCTACCTACAAGTAAATTGCACAAACAGTGGTATTCGAAAAATAGGAGACACAAAACAGTTGACCTTTAACATGAGTTTAACT
>NW_019155101.1:0-7570 GCF_002288905.1 Enhydra lutris kenyoni | reverse complement strand
GTTTTCCACGTCAGGGGTCCCGCCCAAACAAGGATTCCAGAGTGGGGTTGTGGATCACGTGGCCTGGACAACCCCACCAATGGTTCGGATTTGGACCAAGAGGCACGAGAGGCCTGCTCTCTGGCTTCCTGGTCCAGCCCCCATCAGGGTGTCCTCTAAAGGGGTCTCAGGCTGAGGGTCACAAGGCCTGCTTGTGCTCAGCTGCCCCTCCTGAGTGGGTGTGGTATCATGGGCCATGTAGCTGGCTCCCACTCTAGAGTAGTACAACCATCTCCACAACCACATTCCTGCCATGAGGAAGGAGTACTCTGCTGTGATTCAGGTTCCCCCATTGGCAGGGATTTGTGCTACCTTCTGGAGTCAGATACCTGCATACCCAGGTTTGCAGGAGATATCGGGCTCTGACCAAGACAGAGCCCACCTGCAGGATATGGGTCGCGCTATGTGGCTAGCTGACAGGAGACCGGGATCGGGCTGGGTCACACAAGCATCAGTTCACAGGGCGGCCTATGATATCAGGGTGCCCTTGAGGGCCATGCTGCTGGACCCTCATCTGGGGATTCTTGGCAGACCCTTAGGGCATTTCTTCCTTCCGGTGGGCAGACTCAATGCAGCTTTGTTTTTCCAGAATTCCCAATATGGATGGCCTGCTGGCAAGGGTGTGTGAGGATGGAAGTCTGAAAAAAAGCTATGCTTATATTCAGTGCCGAGGCCATAACAGTTCCAATGTGCAGCGTCTGTTTCGAGATCTCAAGCACCTGAGGACGATCGAGTGTGAGATGTCTGCTCACGCTGGAATTTGTATCCAATTTGGCCAACGAATGCTCTTGCGGCCTCAAGAAGCTTTGGCGGCTTTCCCAAGCTGGAGCTTGTGAGCTGCTCCAAACAGCAAGGTGTTCTTCAGCGGGACAGGGCAAGATCAGTTAGAGGGCTCCAGGGCCCCCATATGGAAAGTTTCGATACCAGAGCTCTCTGAATGGATGCCTGGAAACTCCACTTCCGTTACAACTGAAGCCTAGGAGCCACTTTGATCCAGTGGTTCTGCTTCGCAGTTCCAAGGGATCTGAGATGACGGAGTTTCTCAGTCTGACGGGTCACAATGCTGCTTGGTGTCCAGGGAGACCTTAGAATGTGGCGGTAGCTCTGGGGCCATGCAGGAACCTCCTAGCCTGTGGGTGGGACCCCGTTCCCTATAGCAAGTTTCCTTCTCGGGACCAGAGGGGTTCTATTGTATGGCTCAGGGACCACACGTTGGGCCATATGTTGGTTTTCCAGAACAGGCCGGAGGGACAGAGCCCTGAAAACCTAAGCTAGGTTTTGGATGAGGTCCTAGGGGTATGTCAGGTTTCATCTTCGTACTCAGGCCCATTGACGTGCGTGTCTTCCTGGAGGTAGGTGCTGACGGTGTCTCATACTGCGCCTTTTTTCCAGAGCGGCCTATGAAATTGGGGTGGCTTCAGGTGCCTTGCAGGTTTCTCCCATTCTGGATGGTTTGAGCAACTGATACAGGCAGAGTTTCCTCGGGAGAGCAGGCCCAGTGATGCGGTGTGGTTCTGGGGGTCCCATCCTGGAGGGCATTTGGTCACGGCTTTGGGATCCAAGTCTTCAGACAGCAACTCGGGGAAGAATTAGGATCGAAGTTATGGCAGGCCCGATCTGCAGACCCTGAAAGCAGCTCCTCAGGATTTGAAATTCGGATGCCTGGGAGCAGTAGCAGAGGCTTTTCTGTCTGGATTCTATATCCCGGATGGCCTAAGAATGATAGGGTTGCTACATGGGTCCATGGGAGGTTCTACCTATCTGGGGTTTTTCCCCGGCTCCCAAGAGTTTGCTGTCTTTCTGGGGGAAGGGAAGAGTGCTGTTTTCCACGTCAGGGGTCCCGCCCAAACAAGGATTTCAGAGTGGGGTTGTGGGTCACGTGGCTTGGACAACCCCACCAAGGTTTAGGATTTGCGCCAAGAGCACGAGAGGCCTGCTCTCTGGCTTCCTGGTCCCGGCCCCAAAAGGGTGTACTTTAAAGTGGTCTCAGGCTGAGGGACACAATGCCTGCTTGGGCCCAGCTGCCCCTCCTGAGTGGGCGTGGTCTCATGGGCCATGAAGCTGGCTCCCTCTCTAAAGTAGTACAAGCATCTCAACTTCCACATTCCTGCCATGAGGAAGGAGGAGTACTCTGCTGTGATTTAGGTTCCCCCATAGGCAGGGATTTGCGCTACCTTCTGGGGTCAGATACTTGCATAGCCAGGTTCGCAGGAGATGACGGACTCTGACCAAGCCAGAGCCCACGTGCAGGATATGGGTCACGCTATGTGGCTGGCTGACAGGACGTCGGGGCTCAGGCTGTGTCAGACAGAGCCTCAGTTCACAGGGCGGCCTATGATATCAGGGTGCCCTTGAGGGCCATGCTGCTGGACACTCATCTGGGGATTCAGGGCAGACCCGTAGGGCATATCTTCCTTCCGGTGGGCAGGCAGAAGGCAGCTTTGTTTTTCCAGAATTCCCAATATGGATGGCCTGCTGGCAAAGTGTGTGTGGATGGAAGTCTGAAAACAAAGCTATGCTTATGTTCCGTGCCGAGGCCATAATAGTTCCAATGTGCAGCGTCTGTTTCGAGATCTCAAGAACGAGGACGATCGTGTGTGAGATGTCTGCTCACGCTGGAATTTGTATCCATGATGGCAACGAATGCTCGTGTGGCCTGAAAAAGCCTTGGAGACTTTCCCAAGCTGGAGCTTGGGAGCTGCT
The DNA here is from genome assembly GCF_002288905.1 of Enhydra lutris kenyoni. Taxonomy (NCBI): domain Eukaryota; kingdom Metazoa; phylum Chordata; class Mammalia; order Carnivora; family Mustelidae; genus Enhydra; species Enhydra lutris. The sequence continues at coordinate 4,828 of NW_019155101.1, read as the reverse complement.
CCAAAGAGCAAGGTGTCCTTCAGCGGGACAGGTAACTCCATTTAAAGCGCTCCAGGACCCATATGGAAAGATTCGATAGTAAAGCTCTCCGAATGGATGCCTGGAAACTCCAACTCCGTTACCACTGAAGCCTGGGAACAGGGCAGCTTTGATCCAGTGGCTCTGCTTCACAGTTCCAAGGGATTGATTTGACGGAGGTTTTCATTCAGACGGGTCACAATGCTGCTTGGTGTCCAGGGAGACCTTAGAATGTGGCGGTAGCTCTGGGGCCATGCAGGAACCTCCTAGCCTGTGGGTGGGACCCCGTTCCCAAGAGCAAAGTTTTCTTCTCGGGACCAGAGGGGTTCTACTGTATGGCTCAGGGACCACATGTTGGGCCATATGTTGGTTTTCCAGAATAGGCCGGAGGGACAGAGTCCTGAAAACCTAAGCTAGGTTTTGGATGAGGTTCCAGGGGCATGTCAGGTTGAATCTTCCGTCTCAGGCCCATTTACGTGCATGTCTTCCTGGAGGTACATTCTGACGGTGTCTCATACTGTGCCATTTTCCAGAGCGGCCTATGAAATTGGTGTGGGTTCAGGTGCCTTGCAGGTTTCTCCCATTCTGGATGGTTTGGGAAACTGAGATGTGCAGAGTTTCCTCGGGAGAGCAGGCCCAGTGATGCGGTGTGGCTCTGGGGGTCCCATCCTGGAGGGCATATGGTCAAGGCTTTGGGAACGAAGTTTACAGACAGCAACTCGGGGAAGAATTAGGGGCGTGGTTATGGCAGGCCCGATGTGCAGACCCTGAAAGCAGCTGCTCAGAATTTGAAATTCGGGTGCCTGGGAGGCAGTAGCAGAGGCTTTTAACTCTGGACTGTATACCTAGGATGGTCTCAGATTGGACGGGTGAGCACAAGGGTCCATGGGATATTCTCCCTTTCTGGGTATTCTGCCAGGCTCCCAAAGTTTGGTGTTTTTCTGGGGGAAGGGAAGAGTGCTCTTTTCCATCTCAGAGGTCCTACCCAAACAGGGATTCCAGAGACAGGTTGTGGGTCACGTGGCCTGGACAACCCCACCATGGGTTAGGATTTGGGTCTAGGGGCACAATAGTTCTCTCTGTGGGACCCTGGTCCAGCCCCGACAGGCTGTGCTTGAAAGAGGTCTCAGGCTAAGAGTCACAATGCCTCTTTGTGCCCAGTTGCCCCTCCTGAGTGGGCGTGGTCTCATGGGCCATGTAGGTGGCTCCCACTCGGAATGTATACCACCATATCAACATCCACATTCCTGCCATGGGGAATGAGGAGTACTCTGTTGTGCTTCAGGTACACAAAAGGGCAGGGTTTTGCACTACCTTCTGGGGTCAGATACCTGCATACTAATGTTGGATGGAAATAACGAGCTCGAGCCAGGCAGTTCCCACCAGCAGAATATGGGTCCCGCTATCTGGCTGGTCCACAGGGGATTGAGTATCGGGCTGTGTTACACAGAGCATTAGTTCACAGGGCGACCTATGATATCAGGGTGCTCTTGAGGGCCATGTGGTTGGACGCTCATTTGGGGTTTTTGGCAGACCTGTAGGACATTTCTTCTTTCTGTTGGCCAGGTAGAAGGCAGCTTTGTGACTCCAGAATGCCCAAGGTGGAGGGCCTGCTGGCAAAGCTTGTGTGGATCGAAATCTGAAAACACAAGCTATGGTTATGTTCAGTGCCGAGGAAATGACAGTTCCAATGTGCAGCAGCTATTTCAGGATCTCCAGCACATGAGGATGGCGAGGATGAGATATCTGCTCACACTGGAATTTGTATCCATGATGGCCAATGAATGCTCGGGTGGCCTCAAGAAGACTTGGTGACTTATCCAAGCTGGAGCTTGTGAACTGCTTCAAACCACAAGGTGTCCTTCTGCGGGACAGGGGAAGTCAGCTTAGAGGTCTCCCACATGGAAAGATTCGACAGCAGAGCTCTCCGAATGGATGCCTGGAAACCCCACCTCGCCTTACCACAGCAGCCAAGGAACAGGGCAGCTTTAATCCAGTGGCTCTGCTTCGCAGTTCCAAGGGATCTGAGTTGACGGAGGTTCTCAGTGTGACGGGCCCCAATGCTGCCTGGTGTCCCGGGAGACCTTAGAATGTGTGTGGCTCTGGGGCCATGAAGGAACCTCCTAGGCTGAGGGTTGGTCCCGGTTCTCAAGAGCAAGGTTTCCCTCTCGAGACCAGAGGGGTTCTATTGTGTGGCTAGGGGCCACACGTTGGGCCATAAGTTGGTTTTCCAAAACAGGCCTGAGGGACAGAGGCCTGAATCCTAAGCTAGGTATTGGATGAAGTTTTAGGGGCATGTCAGGTTCAATCTACAGACTAATTTACATTGACGTGCGTTAATTCCTGCAGATAGGTGCTGAAGGTGTGTCAGTCAGACTGCCTATTTTTTCCAGAGCAGCCTATGAAATTGGTGTGGGTTCAGGTGCCTTGAAGGTTTCTCAAATTCTGGAAGGTTTGGGCAACTGAGATGTGCAGACTTCCCTCGGGAGAGCAGGCCGAGTGATGCTGTTTGGTTCTGGAGGTCCCATCCTGGAGGGCATGTGGTCAGGAGTTTGGGAACCAAGTCTTCAGACACCAACTCACGGAAGAATTAGGAGCGAAGTTATGGCAGGACCGAGCTGCAGACTGTACTCTATATCTAGGATGGCCTCGGAATGATAGGGTTGCTACATGGGTCCATTGGAGGTTCTTCCTATCTGGGTTTTTTTCCCGGCTCCCAAGAGTTTGCTCTCTTTCTGGAGGAAGGGAAGAGTGCTCTTTTCCACGTCAGTGGTCCGGCTCAAACAAGGATTTCAGAGTGGGGTTGTGGGTCACGTGGCCTGGACAACCCAACCAAGGGTTAGGCTTTGGGCCAAGAGGCACGAGAGTCCTGCTCTCTGGCTTCCTGGTCCAGCCCCCAAAAGTGTGTGCTTTAAAGGGGTCTCAGGCTGAGGGTCACAATGCCTGCTTGTGTCCAGCTTCCCCTCCTGAGTGGGCATGGTCTCATGGGCCATGTAGCTGGCTCCCACTCTAGAGTAGTACAAATATCTCCACATCCACAGTCCTGCCATGAGGAAGGAGGAGTAATCTGTTGTGATTCAGGTTCCCCCATAGGCAGGGAATTGCGCTACTTTCTGGGATCAGATACCTGCATACCCAGGTTCGCCGGAGATGACGGGCTCTGACCGAGACAGAGCCCACCTGCAGGATATATGTCCCGCTATGTGGCTGGCTGACAGGATGCCGGGGCTCTGGATGTGTCAGACAGAGCATCAGTTCACAGAGCGGCCTATGATATCAGGGTGCCCTTGAGGGCCATGCTGCTGGACCCTCATCTGGGGATTCTGGGCAGACCCGTAGGGCATTTCTTCCTTCCGGTGGGCAGGCAGAAGGTAGCTTTGTTTTTCCAGAACTCCCAATATGGATGGCCTGCTGGCAAGGTGTGTGAGGATGGAAGTCTGAAAACAAAGCTATGGTTATGTTCAGTGCCGAGGCCTTAACAGTGCCAATATGCAGCGTCTGTTTCGAGATCTCAAGCACCTGAGGATGATCGAGTGTGAGATGTCTGCTCACGCTGGAATTTGTATCCATGATGGCCGGCGAATGCACGTGCGGCCTCCAGAAGCCTTGGCGGCTTTCCGAAGCTGGAGCTTGTGAGCTGCTCCAAACAGCAAGGTGTCCTTCAGCGGGACAGGGGAAGTCCAGTTAGCGGGCTCCAGGTTCCCCATATGGAAAGATTCGATAGCAGAGCTCTCCGAATGGATGCCTGGAAACTCCACCTCCGTTACCACTGAAGCCTAGGAACAGGGCAGCTTTGATACAGTGGCTCTGCTTCGCAGTTCCAAGAGATCTGAGTTGACGGAGGTTCTCAGTCAGACGGGTCACAATACTGCTTGGTGTGCAGGGAGACCTTAGCATGTGGCGGTAGCTCTGGGGCCGTGCACGAACCTCCTAGCCTGTGGGTGGGACCCCGTTCTCAAGAGCAAAGTTTCCTTCTCGGGACCAGAGGGGTTCTACTGTATGGCTCAGGGACCACACGTTGGGCCATATGTTGGTTTTCCAGAACAGGCCGGAGGGACAGAGGCCTGAAAACAGAAGCTAGGATTTGGATGAGGTCCTAGGGGCATGTCAGGTTGAATCTTCAGACTCAGGCCATTGACGTGCGTGTCTTCCTGGAGTTAGGTGCTGACGGTGTCTCATACTGCGCCTTTTTTTCCAGAGCGACCTATGAAATTGGGGTAGGTTCAGGTGCCTTGCAGGTTTCTCCCATTCTGGATGGTATGGGCAACTGAGATGGGCAGAGTTTCCTCGGGAGAGCAGGCCCAGTGATGCGGTGTGTTTCTTGGGGTCCCATCTTGGAGGTTATGTGGTGAAGGCTTTGGGAACGAAGTCTTCAGATAGCCACTCGGGGAAGAATTAGGGGCGAGGTTATGGCAGGCCCGATGTGCAGACCATGAAAGCAGCTCCTCAGGATTTGAAATTCGGGTGCCAGGGAGGCAGTAGCAGAGGCTGTTCTCTCTGGACTGTATACCTAGAGTGTTCTCGGAATGGACGGGTGAGCACATGGGTCCATGGGATATTTTCCCTTTCTGGGGATTCTGCCAGGCTCCCAAGAGTTTGGTGTTTTTCTGGGGGAAGGGAAGAGTGCTCTTTTCCATCTCAGGGGTCCTGCCCAAACAGGGATTCCAGGGACGGGTTGTGGGTCACGTGGCCTGGACAACCCCACCAAGGGATCGGATTTGGGTCTAGGGGCACAATAGGTTCTCTCTGTGGGATCCTGGTCCAGCCCAAACAGGCATTGTGACTCTTCGCCTGAGACCCCTTTCAAGCA
>NW_019155100.1:3122-7571 GCF_002288905.1 Enhydra lutris kenyoni | reverse complement strand
GCAAACCAGAGCTGACAATCAGAAGACACACTCTTCCTGTTGCAGATTGAACTTACTTTTCACACTGGTCTTGGTACTCTCTTCATTTGTTTGACAATTTCTGTACAAACGGATGTATTGATAAGTCCTCATACCTATGACAGTGATATAGGATAAGATAAGTATTATAACTGCTATCACGTTAGTAAACAAAGAGAAAGGAAAAACACAGAGAATGCAAATTATAAATTTTGACCCAAATAGAAACTGTAGAGACGTCATTGCCTAATAAGTCAGGTAAAAATTCTTTTCTCTATAAACCAAGCATCTACCATATCATAAATTAGAAACAACAAAATGTCAGGAATTCTGGGGCGCCTGGGTGGCTCAGTGGGTTGAGCCGCTGCCTTCGGCTCGGGTCATGATCCCAGGTCCTGGGTTCGAGCCCCGCATCGGGCTTTCTGCTCAGCAGGGAGCCTGCTTCCTCCTCTCTCTCTCTCTGCCTGCCTCTCTGCCTGCTTGTGATTTCTCTCTGTCAAATAAATAAATAAAATCTTTAAAAAAAAAAAAAAAATGTCAGGAATTCTGAAGGTATGTGGTGTTATGAAAAGAGTTTACTTCTGGGTTCCTCCAGTCTTAAATTACAGCAGTTACATGTGATTTCCCTAAGAGGATCCTTCTGTTCAAGGGATTATATTAAAAGTAAGAAAAAAGATGAATGTCAAGTCTATGCTGATACAAATGCATATGCAAGAAAAAGCAAAATGATTTTAATTGCTTATATCATAAACTGAAGATGATGAAAGGACATTATGATGAGAATTCCACTCGTATCTTCGGAATGCAATGCAACATACACTTATCTCTCAGACTGTGCACACATTTCAAGTTAATAAGAAGGCACCCTTAAATCATTTTAAAAGCATTATTTGGCACCATCATAGAGTAGTTAAATGCTATTAATATGCAAATAAAAGTGTACACATTTTAATAAATTTCTTTAAAAAACTTTTATGGCAGACTTTTAAAATACAATTATGTGAAATGAACATTATCAATACTTACTGCCAAGATATTGAAGGGATATTTATCCTGCTCATTTGTAAGGAACACAGACTGCCTGAAATCTGCCGCTGTCAGTGTGCTGACATATTGATACCATTAGTTCTGCTCCCGACTCTCGGCTCTGGCTAGCACGCTAGCATGTTTCTGGTAAAGCAGAATCTACAGGCTGGGGTCAGGGTACCAGCATTTTGAAACTCTTTTTAGGTCATTCTAATTTTGTATTTAATCATTTTCTTTGGAAATAATTATCGACTCATACGCTGCTTGGGTAAACTACAGAGTTCTCCTCTATGTATCTACCCAGGTGCCCCCAGTGGAAATATCTTACATCACTATTTTTTAGTTCCTTGTTTTAGCCATCTTTTTTAAAAATGTAGCTACGTAGGAAGTTACAAAGACAGTACAGAGAAGCCTCATGTATCCTTGACCCACTTTGCCCTAATAGTTACATTTCACAGAATTGGGTGATTCTAATTTGCAGCAGGTTGAGAGCTCTCAAGCTACTGCACAGGAAAGCATTTATTCAAAGGGTCATATCGAAGAGTATGAATGTCAGATCCATGAGGGGCAAATATACATGTGAAAACAAAAACAGAAGATCTTCCATTATAAACTGAAGGTGATTCACATGGGCATTAATTTAAATGGGCTGTTACTGATCCAGAACTTCTACTGGCAAAAAATTCATGAGGATTAGAACTTGTGTTGTAAAAGTTGTTTCTCATGCTACTTGAATAGGATGTGGAGCCCAACAGACTCAAGCTTGTGTGGGCGCAAACGGTCACTGGGGAATTCGGGGCATGGGCTCCTGAGCCAGTAAGTGCCATAGTCTGTGGTCTGGCTGATTCTGTCTTCAAGAACACAGACTCCACTTTAGGTAAGAGAAGGTAACGTTTTCCCAAATGTCTATTTTGGCTTATCTATCCTGTTTTTGAATGTATCATTTTGTGTCGATCTTTTGATCGTTACTTCAGGTATTACCTTTTACATATACACCTTATTACATTGGTGTCCGCATTTTGCCCTGAGAAGTGGAGGAAAATTATTCCTTCCACTTTATAATTGGTCTTAAATATTTTACCTACATGCACTGAAAACCACATTAGACAAGGCAGCAATTTCTGGCTTCAGTTGTCAAACACAGCTTAGAAAACTCAAGACAAGATGGTTATTTATATTGTACTTAGTTGCATTTTTATTCTTTTGGTTTTTCTCTCTTCTTTCCTGATTCTACAACTTTAATTCTGTCTCCATCTTATTTCTAATTTTACAACTTCTTTTAGTCGCTCTTAACTAGGTTTCTGTCTCAGGACCTCAGACAGTCCCAGGGTGTCTCTGGGCTGACCATGGGAGGTCCTGGAACTCAGGCAGAGGGATCTGCACTTGACCCAAAAGACACCCCAAGGCAATAGAGCTTCTGAATCAGGACAGTGGAAATAGCTAATGGAAGCTATTTCATGGTGATTATCTTCATCTATAAGGATTGACAACTTGGATGATTATTAAATCTGTGAGATCAACTGAAATAATTCATAATAAGGGGCGCCTGGGTGGCTCAGTCAGTTAAGGGTCCATCTTCAGCTCAGGTCATGATCCCAGGGTCCTGGGATGGAGCCCAGCATTGGGTCTTATCAGGGAACCTCCTGTCCCTCTTCCTCTGCTTGCTGCCCCCCCCCCCCGCTTGTGCCCCCTCCTCTCTCTATTAAATACATAAGTAAAATCTTTAAAAAAAGAAAAAAAAAGAAAGAAAGATTTCATAGTTATTTCAATAAATATTTAAGGTCCAAGCCAAAGGGGAACTAAGTGGGGCTGGAGAATAAACAACATATTGAGGTCATCCAAAGGGAGGAAATGAAACGTTTCTCTTGTTGATTTTGAAAAGAGTAAGAAGGTGCTCCTGGCTCCCACTCTCATCTCCGGGAGAAACTGTGTCAGACCCACCCACGCTAATTACCTGCTCTTTCCTGTTTGTGAGCAGTGCCTGAAAAGAATCACACGTGGCGTCATTTTCTGAAAATAAGAGAATAATGTTATTAACAAAATCTCCTTTGATTAAAAAGTACATGTCACTTGTATGCAGTGTGGGATGTACACTGAGCATTTATGAGTGATCAGGAAAGAAACCTTTATTGCTTTGCTCTCTAGTCAAGTCTGGGAAGAGACAGAGAGGGTGGTCCTGGGTTTGAACTAAACTTTGTGTAAATGACCTTGTCCCTGGGAATGCATCTCCGACCTTGAATCGAAGGTTGCCTGACAGAAGGAATCGCCAGGACTGTGAGTGGGGAGGCGTGGGGCCCTTAGCTCACATGTCCACAAGGTGGACACTCTGGCAGGGCAGAGACCACCACCATGCACAGCTCTGAGAGGTCCGCACAGAATGTCCCAGGCCAGCCACAGTCTACGTGCCTCTGAGAAAAGGCTCTGTCACCACAAGACATCTGCCCTGCCCTGCTACGGTCCACACAGCATCTTGTGAACAGAAATGCAGAAGGACAAGAGACGCCAGCAGGCTGTGCAGGTCCGCACAAATGTACAAGGCAGAAGGGTCTTTCACTGGTTTGTGTTCATCTAGTCTGTTTGAGGTGTGAAATCAACATCATATTTTTGAACTATTTGGTCCTAATGGACAGTGATATCTTCCAGCTGAGATTTGCTTTACCACATATTGGCAGCGATGTTTTGTTTTATAGTTGGGTGGCAGTGTGTTGAGACGGAACACAGTCTGTGAGGAAAGGTACCAGGGAACGTGTTACTAATTACTAGGAAGTGAAGTCTAGCTCATCTGCCACCAGTCCTCCACCACTCTGCAGCCCCGCAGACAGCAGGCACATGTTCCTAGAGCAGTCGGCACACAGCCGGCGGAGCGGGGTAGGCAAAAAGGACCCGGTCCTCCAAATAGGGAGGATCAGAGTCTCATCACTGACTGTTGCTTCTGATCACAGGGTGAGACCAAGAGGCAGATGGCCACTGTTGTCGCAGCCCCCCATCACTACAAGCTCTTCCACTCTAGTGGGACTGACTTCCACGGGACTTAAAGGGATGGTGCCTTTCCCACCCCTTCTTTGTCCTCCTCTTTTCCCCCTTTTCAAAGACATAGACATTGATGATTAAGAAATTCAAAAACAACTGCATATTCAGGGAAAATTAAGAAAGTTACTGGACGTGCCCAAGGGAAGGTGTCGGCTGAGAAAAGACTTGAGGACGCCTTAAGTTTACACCATAGGCTGGTCTTCAGCAGAGAGACATACTACAGTGCTCTCAAAACAGACCACGGCACAAAGCCAGCAAGGCTAGTGAATGGTAGGGAAGGAGGACTCTAGAAACCTTCTCTAGGTTTCTAGAGTCATCATCCTATTTTATTCAAATCGTTCAGTTTTCAACAACAACAAAACATCATAAGGCATG
>NW_019155100.1:0-2396 GCF_002288905.1 Enhydra lutris kenyoni | reverse complement strand
AGGAAAGGGTATCTTGGCTTTTTTAGCGTTCTCATTAGTGAACCCAGAACCATGGGGGCGGGGGTGTGGGTATAATCCCATTACTCAGGAGCACAGAAAGACTCCAGAATCAGAGGACAAGGGGCACCTGGGGGGCTCGGTGGGTTAAGCGTCTGCCTTCAGCTCAGGCCATAACCCCAGGGTCCTGGAATCGAATCTTGGCTCCGGCACCTTCCCCAGCGGGGAGCCTGCTTCTCCTTTTGCCTGCCACTCCCCTGCTTGTTCTTCCTCTCTGATAAATACATAAATGAATGAATGAATAAATAAACTTAAAAGAAAAAAGAATCAGAGGCTAGGAAGTAGACTGAGAGTTGGTCAGATTCTCCATTTGCACTGTCAGGTCAGCTAAAACCTGAAATAATACATTTGGTAAATGTCCAATTTATGTAGGCATTCCCCAAGCTGGAGATTTAACTGCTATGGAGATTGGACAGCTAATACACTGGACCTTAAACAAGCAAACCTGTATACTGCAAATCCCTCTCATTCCTTCACATTCTGGGGATTCTTTCATGGCTTAGCTGCCAAATGTTCCTAAGGCAAACCTGACAGCTTTGGGACTTTCACACACTCCCAACTTAACAAAACAAAACAAACAGAAACAAGTAACAACATCAAAAGCAGCACCCCCATCTCTGCTTTTGTTTGCTTTGTTAAGATAGGGGTATGTGAAAGCTTTGAAATAATTCTGACTCACACTATCGATGAATATTATAATAAAATCAAAGTAATTAGTGCAACTTAAAATTCAGGAAGAGCAAACTTGTCTTGCTGGGGCATCTCGCTGACCACACTCACAGGAAGAGTCCCTAAGTTTTCCATAAGTACTTTGAATTCCCACCGACGTTCCTTCCACCTTCAGGCATTTTATGCTTTAAAGTTTTGTGGGAAATTTCTAACAATGGACCTGTCATTTTTTGCACATTACTCTACATTCTCACCAAGGGTCTCGGCTCTCACATGAATCAAATATAAAGAGACTTTCTAGAATACTAAATTAGTCCTTGAAGTTCATCCATCAGGGGCCGTTTCGGTCATTCTACCCATGGGTTGCTGCAAGTGATGGAAAATGGCATGGCCATACGTCTCCTGTCATCAGGGGTCAGTTTCTGCACTAGATTTAGTGTCTACCAGAGTTAAAAAGGAATCCCAGAAGTCTCCCCCAAGTAAAGAGAAGGGCAAGGCTGAGTGACACCATATCTATCAAACTCCTTTTCTAAAGAATAGACTAGACCCTAGAATATGAGATATTGTTCTTTCTATCAAAATCACTGCTTTCTATCCTATTACTTGAAAGAGTGAAGCAAAGACAGAACCACATTGCATTTCCCTAAAAACACAGCAGGTGAGTCTCAGTGTGCAAGGATACGGACAAGCTGGTTGGATCATTAATATGACCCTCCCACTTCATTACTTTCTTGGTAAAAAGACAGGTCCTCAAGAACTTTAAGGTACCCGCCCAATGAAAAAGATTGTTTTTGATGTTCACTGAGGTTTAAATTATGGAGAGCGTGTGGGGAGATTAATTACAACGATGGCTTCAGTGTGGGAAAGGCTGCTAGGGTACAGTTGAGGTTGCCAACCACAGAACTGGTTTATTCTGACTCACTGGAATCTGTTTTACTAGCCCATAAGGAGCGTAATTATTAACTGACCTTTGTCTACCCTTGAAAGTTCGGTCCAAAAAATACACAGTTTAGTAAGTTAAGCTAATTTAAGTTTATGATTTGATTGGGTTAACAGGATGCAAGTGCTAAAATTTACTCATACCATTCTAAAAATTCCTCCAGGGTTTTTGTGGATATGTGTGAAATTAGACCCCCTCCTCAATTTTGCAACATTTCCTTATATTTTAAAAAAGGTATTTCCTTCCACCCTAAAACAACAGAATACTCATTTTTCTCAAGTGCACATGGAACCTTCTCCAGAACAGACCACGTTCTGGGTCACAAATCAGGACTCAACTGATACCAAAAGACTGAGATTATTGCCTGCATATTCTCAGATCACAATGCTTTGAAACTGGAGCTCAATCACAAGGAAAAGTTCCGAAGGAACTCCAACACCTGGAAGCTAAAGGCTTAAGAATGCTTGGATCAACCAGGAGATCAAAGAAGAACTGAAACAAATCATGGAAACTAATGAGAATGAAGACACTTCGGTCCAAAACCTATGGGATAGAACAAAGGCCATCCTAAGAGGGAAATACATAGCCATCCAAGCCTCCCTCAAAAAAATTGAAAAATCCAGAATACACCAGCTGTCTCTACACCTTAAAGAACTGGAGAATCAACAACAAATCAAACCAACTCCACACATAAGAAGGGAAATCATCAAGATTAGAGCAGAGATCAATG
>NW_019155099.1:0-7578 GCF_002288905.1 Enhydra lutris kenyoni | reverse complement strand
TTCAATCCTCACAAGCTTTGCCAGCAGGCCCTCCACCTTGGGAATTCTGGAGTCACAAAGCTGCCTTCTACCTGGCCAACAGAGAGAAGAAATGTCCTACAGCTCTGCCCAAAACCCCAAATGAGCGTCCTAAGACACGCCCCTCAAGGGCACCCTGATATCATAGGTCGCCCTGTGAACTAATGCTCTGTGTAACACAGCCCGAGACGCAATCTTCTGTCGGCCAGCCAGATAGCGGGACCCATATCGCGCAGGTGGGAACTACCTTGGCCTGAGCCCGTTATTTCCATCCAACCTGGGTATGCAGGTATCTGACCCCAGAAGGTAGTGCAAAACCCTACCCTTGTGTGTACCTGAAGCACAACAGAGTCTTCCTCCTTCCCCATGTCAGGAAAGTGGATGTTGATATGGTGGTCCTACTTTCAGAGTGGGAGCCACCTGCATGGCCCATGAGACCACGCCCACTCAGGAGGGGCAACTGGGCAGAAACAAGCATTGTGACTCTTAGCCTGAGACCCTATAAGTACAGCCTCTCGGGGCTGGACCAGGATCCCACAGAGAGAACCTATTGTGCCCCTAGACCCATATCCTAAGCTTTGCTGGGGTTGTCCAGGCCACGTGACCCACAACCCGTCTCTGGAATCCCTGTTTGGGCAGGACCCCTGAGATATTAATGAGCACTCTTCCCTTCCCCGAGAAAAACACCAAACTCTTGGGAGCCTGGCAGAATCCCCAGAAAGGGAGAATATCCCATGGACCCATGTGTTCACCCGTCCATTCCGAGACGATCCTACGCATACAGTCCAGAGAGAAAAGCCTCTGCTCCTGCCTCCCAGGCACCGGAATTTCAAATCCTGAGGAGCTGCTTTCAGGGTCTGCACATCGGGCCTGCCATAACTTCGCCCCTAATTCTTCCCCGAGTTGCTGACTGAAGATTTCGTTCCCAAAGCCTTGACCACATGCCCTCCAGGATGGGACCCCGAGATCCACACTGCATCACTGGGTCTGCCCTCCCGAGGAAACTCTGCCCGTCTCAGTTGCCCAAACCATCCAGAATGGGAGAAACCTGCAAGGCACCTGAACCCACCCCAATTTCATAAGCCGCTCTGGAAAAAAGGCACAGTATGAGACAACGTCAGCACCTACCTCCAGGAAGACACGCACCTCAATGGGCCTGAGTCCGAAGATTCAACCTGACATGCCCCTAGGACCTCATCCAAAACCTAGCTTAGGTTTTCAGGCCTCTGTCCCTCCGGCCTGTTCTGGAAAACCAACATATGTCCCAACGTTTGGTCCCTGAGCCATACAGTAGAACCCCTCTGGTCCCGAGAAGGAAAGTTTGCTCTTGGGAACGGGGTCCCACCCACAGGCTAGGAGGTTCCTGCATGGCCCCAGAGCTACCGCCACATTCGAAGGTCTCCCTGTACACCAAGCATCATTGTGACCCGTCAGACTGAGAACCTCCGTTTACTCTGATCCTTTGGATCTGTGAAGCAGAGCCACTGGATCAAAGCTGCCCTGTTCCTAGGCTTCAGTGGTAACGGATGTGGAGTTGCCAGGCATCCATTTGGAGAGCTCTGCTATCGTATCTTTCCATATGGGGACCCTGGAACCCTCTAACTGGACTTTCCTTGTCCCGCTGAAGGACACCTTGCTGTTTGGAGCTGCTCACAAGCTCCAGCTTCGGAAAGCTGCCAAGGCTTCTTGAGCGCACACGAGCATTCGTTGGCCACCATGGATACACATTCCATCGTGAGCAGCCATCTCACACTCGATCGACCTCAGGTGCTAGAGATCTCGAAACAGACGCTGCACATTGGAACTGTTATGGCCTCGGCACTGAACATAACCATAGCTTTGTTTCAGACTACCATCCTCATACACCTTGCCAGCAGGCCATCCATATTGGGAATTCTGGAAAAACAAAGCTGCCTTCTGCCTGCCCACCGGAAGGAAGAAATGCCCTACGGGACTGCCCAGAATCCCCACATGAGGGTCCAGCAGCATGGCCCTCAAGGGCACCCTGATATCATAGGCCACCCTGTGAACTGAAGCTCTGTCTGACACAGCCCGAGCCCCGGCCTCCTGTCAGCCAGCCACATAGCACGACCATATACTTCAGGTGAGCTATGTCTTGGTCAGAGCCCTTCATCTCCTACGAACCTGGGTATGCAGGTATCTGACCCCAGAAGGTAGCGCAAATCCCTGCCTATGGGGGAACCTGAATCACAGCAGACTACTCCTCCTTACTCATGGCAGGAATGTGGATGTGGAGATGGTTGTACTACTCTAGGGTGGGAGGGAGATCCATGGCCCATGAGACCAAGCCCACTCAGGAGGGGCAACTTGGCACAAACAGGCTTTGTGACTCTTAGCCTGAGACCCCTTTCAAGCACAGCCTGTCGGGGCTTGACCAGGATCCCACAAAGAGAACCTATTGTGCCCCTAGACCCATATCATAACCCTTGCTGGAGTTGTCCAGGCCACGTGACCCACAACCCGTCTCTGGAATCCCTGTTTGGACAGGACCCCTGAGATGGAAAAGAGCAATCTTCTCTTCCCGCAGAAAAACACCAAACTCTTGGGAGCCTGGCAAAATCCCCAGAAATGGAGAATATTTCATGGACCCTTGTGCTCACCCGTCCATTCCGACCATCCTAAGTATACAGTCCAGAGAGAAAACCCTCTATTACTCCCTCCCAGGCACCCGAATTTCAAATCCTGAGGAGCTGCTCTCATGGTCTGCACATCGGGCCTGCCATAACCTCGCCCCTAATTCTTCCCCGAGTTGCTTTCTGAAGGTTCGTTCCCAAAGCCTTGACCACATGCCCTCCAGGATGGGACCCCCAGAACCACACCGCATCACTGGGCCTGCTCTCCCGAGGACACTCTGCCCGTCTCAGTTGCCCAAACCATCCAGAATGGGAGAAACCTGCAAGGCACCTGAACCCACCCCAACTTCATAGGCCGCTCTGGAAAAAAGGCACACTATGAGAAACCGTCAGCACCTACCTCCAGGAAGACACGCACGTCAATGGGCCTGAGTCCGAAGATTCAACCTGACAGGCCCCTAGGTCTCATCCAAAACCTAGCTTAGGTTTTCAGGCCTCTGTCCCTCCGGCCTGTTCTGGAAAACCAACATATGGCCCAACGTGTGGTCCCTGAGCCATACAGTAGAACCCCTCTGCTCCCGAGAAAGATATTTGCTCTTGGGAACGGGGTCCCACCCACAGGCTAGGAGATTCCTGCATGGCCCCAGAGCTACCGCCACATTCTAAGGTCTCCCTGGACACCAAGCAGCATTGTGACCCGTCAGACTGAGAACCTCCGTCAACTCAATCCCTTGGAACTGCGAAGCAGAGCCACTGGATCAAAGCTGCCCTGTTCCTAGGCTTCAGTGGTAACGGAGGTGGAGATTCCAGGCATCATTCGGAGAGCTCTGCTATCGAATCTTTTCATATGGGGACCCTGGAACCCTCTAACTGGACTTCCCCTGTCCCGCTGAAGGACACCATGCTGTTTGGAGCAGCTCACAAGCTCCAACATCGGAAATCCGCGAAGTTTTCTTGAGGCCGCACGAGCATTCATTGGCCATCATGGATACACATTCCAGCGTGAGCAGACATCTCACACTCGAACGTCCTCAGGTGCTAGAGATCTCGAAACAGACGCTGCACATTGGAACTGTTATGGCCTCGGCACTGAACATAAGCATAACTTTGTTTTCAGTCTTCCATCATGACACACCTTGCCAGCAGGCCATCCATATTGGGAATTCTGGAAAAACAAAGCTGCCTTCTCCCTGCCCACCGGAAGGAAGAAATGCCCTATGGGTCTGTCCACAATCCCCAGATGAGGGTCCAGCAGCATGGCCCTCAAGAGAACCCTGATATCATAGGCCGCCCTGTGAAGTGATGCTCTGTCTGACACAGCCCGAGCCCCGGCCTCCTGTCAGCCAGCCACATAGCGCGACCCATATCCTGCAGGTGGGCTCTGTCTTGGTGAGAGTCCGTCATCTCCTGCGAACCTGGGTATGCAGGTATCTGACCCCAGAAGGTAGCGCAAATCCCTGCCTTTGGGGGAACATGAATCACAGCAGTGTACTCCTCCTTCCTCATGGCAGGAATGTGGACGTGGAGATGGTTTTACTACTCTAGATTGGGCGCCAGCTACATGGCCCATGAGACCAAGCCCATTCAGGAGGGGCAGCTGGGAAGAAGCAGGCCTTGTGACCCACAGCGTGAGACCCCTTTAAAGCACACCCTGTTGGGGGCTGGACCAGGAAGCCAGAGAGCAGGCCGCTCGTGCCTCTTAGCCCAAATCCGAACCCTTGGTGGGGTTGTCCAGGCCACGTGACCAACAACCCCACCTTGGAATCCTTGTTTGGGCGGGACCCCTGACGTGGAAAACAGCACTCTTCCCTTCCCCCAGAAAGACAGCAAACTCTTGGGAGGCGGGGAAAAACCCCAGATAGGAAGAACCTCCCATGGACCCATGTAGCAACCCTATCATTCCGAGGCCATTCTGGATATAGAGTCCAGAAAGAAAAGCCTCTGCTACTGCTCCCAGGCATCCGAATTTCAAATCCTGAGGAGCTGATTTGAGGGTCTGCAGATCGGGCCTGTCATAACTTCTCTCCTAATACTTCCGCGAGTTGCTGTCTGAAGACTTTGTTCCCAAAGCCTTGACCACATGCCCTCCAGGATGGGACACCAGAACCACACCGCATCACTGGGCCTGCTCTCCCGAGGAAACTCTGCCCGTCTCAGTTGCCCAAACCATCCAGAATGGGAGAAACCTGCAAGGCACCTGAACCCACCCCATTTTCATAGGCCGCTCTGGGAAAAAGGCGCAGTATGAGACACCTTCAGCACCTACCTCCTGGAAGACACCCACGTAAATGGGTCTGAGTCCGAAGATTCTGCCTGACATGCCCCTAGGACCTCATCCAAAACCTAGCTTAGGTTTTCAGGCCTCTGTCCCTCCGGCCTGTTCTGGAAAACCAACATATGGCCCAACGTTGGATCCCTGAGCCATACAGAAGAACCCCACTGGTCCCGAGAAGGAAACTTTGCTCTAGAGAACGGGGTTCCACCCACAGACTAGGAGGTTTCTGCATGGCTCCAGAGCCACAGCCACATTCTAAGGTCTCCCTTGATACCTAGCAGCATTGTGACCCGTCAGACTGAGAACCTCCGTCAACTCATAAACCTTGGAATGTGAAGCAGAGCCACTGGATCAAAGCTGCCCTGTTCCTAGGCTTCAGTGGTAACGGAGGAGGAGTTTCCAGGCATCTATTCGGAGAGATCTGCTATCGAATCTTGCCATATGGGGGCCCTGGAATGCTCTAACTGGACTTCCCCTATCCAGCAGAAGGACACCTTATGGTTTGTAGCAGCTCACAAGCTCCAACTTGGATAAGCCTCCAAGGCATCTTGAGGCCACCCGAGCATTCGTTGGCCATCATGGATACAAATTCCAGTGTGAGCAGACATCTCACCTTCGCCCATCCTCAAGTGCTGGAGATCTAAAAACAGCTGCTGCACATTGGAACTGTCATGCCCTCGGCACTGAACATAACCATAGCTTGTGTTTCAGATTTCAATCCTCACAAGCTTTGCCAGCAGGCCCTCCACCTTGGGAATTCTGGAGTCACAAAGCTGCCTTCTACCTGGCCAACAGAAAGAAGAAATGTCCTACAGGTCTGCCCAAATCCCCCAATGAGCGTCCAACCACAAGGCCCTCAAGGGCACCCTGATATCATAGGCCGCCCTGTGAATTAATGCTCTGTGTAACACAGCCCGAGACCCAATCTACTGTCGGCCAGCCAGATAGCGGGACCCATATCCTGCTGGTGGGAACTGCCTTGGCCTGAGCCCGTTATTTCCATCCAACCTGGGTATGCAGGTATCTGACCGCAGAATGTAGTGCAAACCCTGCCCTTGTGTGTACCTGAAGTACAAAAGAGTACTCCTCCTTCCCCATGGCAGGAAAGTGGATGTTGATATGGTGGTACTACTTTCAGAGTGGGAGCCACCTGCATGGCCCATGAGACCACGCCCACTCAGGAGGGGCAACTGGGCACAAACAGGCATTGTGACTCTTAGTCTGAGACCCCTTTCAAGCACAGCCTGTCGGGGCTGGACCAGGATCCCACAGAGAGAACCTATTGTACCCCTAGACACAAATCCTAAACCTTGGTGGGGTTGTCCAGGCCACGTGACCCACAACCCGTCTCTGGAATCCCTGTTTGGGCAGGACCCCTGAGATGGAAATGAGCACTCTTCCCTTCCCCCAGAAAAACACCAAACTCTTGGGAGCCTGGCAGAATCCCCAGAAAGGGAGAATATCCCATGGACCCATGTGCTCACCTGTCCATTCCGAGACCATCCTAGGTATACAGTCCAGAGAGAAAAGCCTCTGCTACTGCGTCCCACGCAGCCGAATTTCAAATCCTGAGGATCTGCTTTCAGGGTCTGCACATCGGGCCTGCCATAACCTCGCCCCTAATTCTTCCCCGAGTTGCTGTCTGAAGACTTCGTTCCCAAAGCCTTGTCCCCATGCCCCCCAGGATGGGATCCCCAGAACCACACCGCATCACTGGGCGTGCTCTCCCGAGGAAACTCTGCCTATCTCAGTTGCCCAAACCATCCCGAATGGGAGAAACCTGCAAGGCACTTGAACCCACCCCAATTTCATAGGCCGCTCTGGAAAAAAAGGCGCAATATGAGACACCGTCAGCACCTACCTCCAGGAAGACACGCACGTAAATGGGCCTGAGTCCGAAGATTCAACCTGACATGCCCCTAGGACCTCTTCCAAAACCTAGCTTAGGTTTTCAGGCCCCAGTCCCTCCGGCCTGTTCTGGAAAACCAACCTATGGCCCAAGTGTTGTCCCTAGCCATACAGTAGAACCACTCTGGTCCCGAGAAGGAAACTTTGCTCTTGGGAACGGGGTCCCACCCACATGCTAGGAGGTTCCTGCATGGCCCCAGAGCTACCGCCACATTCTGAGGTCTCCCTGGACACCAAGCAGCATTGTGACCCGTCAGACTGAGAACCTCCGTCAACTCAGATCCCTTCGAACAGCGAAGCAGAGCCACTGGATCAAAGCTGCCCTGTTCCTAGGCTTCAGTGGTAACGGAGGTGGAGTTTCCAGGCATCCATTTGGAGAGCTCTGCTATCGAATCTTTCCATATGGGGAACCAGGAGCCCTCTAACTGGACTTCCCCTGTCCCGCTGAAGGACTCCTTGATGTTTGGAGCAGCTCACAAGCTCCAGCTTCGGAAAGTCGCCAAGGCTTCTTGAGGCCGCAAGCATTCGTGGGCCTTCATGGATACATATTCCAGCATGAACAGACATCACACACTCGATCATCAAAGTTGCTTGAGATCTCAAAACAGACGTTGAACATTGGAACTGTTATGGCCTCGGCACTGAACATAAGAATAGATTTGTTTTCAGACTTCCATCCTCACACACCTTGCCAGCAGGCCATCCATATTGGGAATTATGGAAAAACAAAGCTGCCTTCTGCCTGCCCACCGGAAGGAAGAAATGCCCTACGGGTCTGCCCAG
>NW_019155098.1:1420-7583 GCF_002288905.1 Enhydra lutris kenyoni | reverse complement strand
CTTGGAATATGCTGGTGGCTCAGGAGCCCTGCAGAGTCCTCCTACCTGAAGGGTTTGACACAGCTCTAACAAGAAAGGTCCCCATGTGAGACGAAAGAGTCTCAGTGTGGTCCTTCCAAAAAGTTCCATACGCTGTTCTTTGAAACCAGTCCTCTGGCAAAGACACCTGGGAACCAAAACCAGCATTCCGATTAGGGCATAGGGTCTAGTCTGTTTCACTCTTCTGTCTCTGGGGACACTATCTGAGTATTTATGTGGAGATAGTTGCTCAGCATGTATCAGAGGGCCCCTCTTACTCCAGCGCGTCCTACACCATTGGGATTGCCTCAGGGGTCTGGAGGAGACCCCTAATCTCTAGGTTTGTGTCCTATGGATTGGGCACAGTTACGGTGGAGAGGACAGGCACAGCCCTTCGGTGTGGCACCAGAGGCCCTAGCCTGGAGGGTGTGTGGGCCATGTCTTGGGGACAGAAATCTGAAAATACAACCTCATCTTCGGCTTGGCACCGGGGGTATGGCCGGCCGGATCTACAGTCCGTGAGGGGAACTCCTCGGGTTATGAAGGAAGGGCGAGTGGGAGGCGGTCGCTCAGGCTTTTGTCTCTGCATCTTGTGTCCAGAAGAACCGAGGAACTTAGGGGTGCCCTCATGGGCTATGAATGAGTCTCCCTCTCAGGGTATTGGGCCCAGATCGAAAGACTTTGGGGTCACTTTGTGGGAAGGGTGGAATCCTGCTCTCTGGCTCAGGTTTCTCCCCAAGAGAGGGATTCCAGAGCAGAGCTCTGGGTCAGGGAGACTGGTAATATTGAACTCTGGAGAGGACTAGGAGCATAGGCGCATGGCAAGCCCCATATGCGGCTCTTGGTCCAGGCCCTGAGAGGCCTTATGTGAATATGGGTTTCTCGCTGAGGTCACAATGCAAGTTGGTGCCCTAGGAGGCACTCAAGTTTGGGCGTGGCCTCATGGGCCATGAAGGTTTCTCCTACCCTGAAGGTGTGACTCCATGCCAACAGCAAGCTTTACTGGCATGGGGAAGGAGGATTCCTGATTTGTGCTTCAGGTACCACCTGTGTAGACATTTGATAGAAAGTCTAGGTTCAGATATCTGAAAACCCAGCTTGGGTAGAGATGACAGCCTAAGGCCATGGCCTGTCCGATGTGCTGGTTGTGAGGCCAGCTGTCTCCTTGCCTGTCCGGACGACTGTCTCCAGGCTGTGTCAGACAGAGCATTAGTGCTCAAGGCAACCTATCTAATTGGGGTGCGGTCGAGGGCCGAGCATATTGATCCTAATTTGGGGTTCCTGGGCAGCATCAGAGGGCAACGTTTTTCTTCTGGTGGGGAGGCAGAGGGCTGCATAGTGGTTCTGGAATTCCCAGTCTGGAGGGCTTTTTTGCCAGGAGAGTGCAGAAAGAAATCTGAAAACACAAGCTAGGGTTAGGTTTGGGGCCGAGGACACCGCAGGCCCACTCTGCAGTGGCTGAATCCAGGCCTCCTGCATCTGAGGTCAGGGCGTGGATCAGACGTTGCCTCAGGCTGCACGTTGTGTCCATGATGGTCCCTTCCTGAAGGGGGTGGGGGCCTCATGAAGCCAAGGAGGTTTTCCCACGCTGAGTTTGTGAGTTGCTCTAAACCTCATGGTTGCCTTCTGCTTGACAGTCGAGTCCTGTTGGAGGGGCCCAGGACGTCCCATCCCGAAAGACTGGAGAGCAGGGTTCGAAGGATGGATGACTGTACACCGTACCTCGCATTCCCATTGGCTATTAGAGACAAGACATATTTGATCTTTTGACTCCGTGGCGTTACCCAGGTGGCTGATTTGAAATGGACTCGCCTGATGATGGGTGATTATGGGTCTATTTTTCCTTGGAGAACTTGGAATATGCTGGTGGCTCAGGAGCCCTGCAGAGTCCTCCTACCTGAAGGGTTTGACACAGCTCCAACCAGAAAGGTCGCATGTGGAGACGAGATAGTCTCAATGTGGTCCTTCCAAAAAGCTCCATACGCTGTTCTTTGAAACCAGTCCACTGAGCAAAGACACCTGGAAACCAAAGCCAGGGTTCTGATTAGGCCGTAGGGGCTTGTCCATTTCAATCTTCTGTCTCTGGGGACACTGTCTGAGTGTGTAAGTGGAGATAGTTGCTCAGCTCGTGTTAGAGGGCCCCTCTTAGTCCAGATCGGCTTACACTATTGGGATGGCCTCAAGGGACTGGAGGAGTCCACTAATCTCTAGGGTTGTGTCCTATGGATTGGACACACTTTCCATGGAGAGGACAGGCACAGCCCTTCGGCGTGGCTCCAGAGGCCCGAGCCTGGAGGTGTGTGGGCCAGGGCTTTGGTGACAGAAATCTGAAAACACAACCTCGGCGTAATTTTCGCACCGGGGGTTTGGCCGCCGGATCTACAGTCCATGAAGGGAACTCCTCAGGTTATAAAGGAAGGTCGAGTGGGAGGCGGTCGCTCAGGCTTTTGTCTCTGCATCTTGTGTCCAGGAGAGCCGAGGAACTTAGGGGCGGCCTCATGGCTACGGATGAGTCTCCCTATCTGGGGATTGGGCCCAGCTCCAAAGGCTTTGGGGTCACTTTGTGGGAAGGGTGGAATCCTGCTCTCTGGCTCAGGTGTCTCCCCAATAGAGGGTTCCAGAGCAGAGCCCTGGGTCTGGGAGTCTGGTAATCTCGAACCCTGGAGAGGACTGGGAGCATAGGCACATGGCAAGCCCCATATGCGGGCTCTTGGTCCAGGCCCTGAGAGGCCTTATTTGAACGTGGGGTTCACGCTGAGGTCACATGCGAGTTTGTGCCCTAGGGGGCACTCAAGTTTGGGCGTGGCCTCATGGGCCATGAAAGTTTCTCCTACCCTGAAGGTGTGACTCCATGCCAACAGCAAGCTTTAGTGTCATGGGGAAGGAGGAGTTCTGATTTGTGCCTCAGGTACCCACCTGTGCAGGCATTTGATCGAATGTCTAGGTTCAGATATCTGAAAACCCAGGTTGGGTAGAGATGACAGCCTAAGGCCATTGCGTGTCCGATGTGGTGGTTGTGAGGCCAGCTGTCTCGTTGTCTGTCGGGACGTCTGTACCCAGGCTGGGTCAGAAAGAGCATTAGTGCTCAGGGCAACCTATCCAATTGGGGTGCGGTCGAGCGCGGAGCAGGTTGATCCTAATTTGGGGTTCCTGGGCAGCCTCAGAGGGCAACGTTTTTCTTCCGGTGGGCAGGCAGAGGGCTGCGTTGTGGTTCTGGAATTCCCAGTCCGGAGGGCTTGTTTGCCAGGAGAGTGTGGAAGGAAGTCTGAAAACACAAGCTAGGGTTAGGTTTGGGGCCGAGGCACGGCAGGCCCACTCTGCAGAGGCTGAATCGAGGCCTCCTGCATCTGACGTCAGGGCGAGGATCAGACGTTGCCTCACGCTTTTGGTTGTGTCCATGATGGCCCCTTCCTGAAGGGGGTGGTTACGTCATGATGTCAAGGAGGTTTGCCACGGTGAGTTTGTGAGTTTCTCTAAACCTCCAGGTTGCCTTCTGTGGGACAGTCGAGTCCTGTTGGAGGGGCCCAGGATGTCCCTTCTCAAAAGACTGGAGAGCAGGTTTCGAAGGATGGATGCCTGTACACCGTACCTCGCATTCCCATTGGCTATTAGCGACAAGACATGTTTGATCTTTGGCTCCGGGGCGAGTTACCCAGGGCGCGGATTTGAAATGGACTTTCCTGAGGATTGGTCATAATGGGTCTATATATCCGTGGAGGTCTTGGAATGTGCTGGTGGCTCAGGAGCCCTACAGAGTCTTACCACCTGAAGGGTTTGACACAGCTCCAACCAGAAAGGTCCCCATGTGGAGACGAGAGAGTCTCTGTGTGGTCCTTCCGAAAAGAACCATACACTGGGCTTTGAAACCAGTCTACTGAGCAGAGACACCTGGAAACCAAAGCCAGTGTTCCAATTAGAGCGTAGGGGCCTTTCCTTTTCAATCTTTTGTCTCTGGGTAGACTGTCTGAGTGTATCAGTGGAGATAGTTGCTCAGCTTGTGTCAGAGGTCCCCTCTTAGTCCAGCGCGGCCTATACTATTGGGATGGCCTCAGGATTCTGGAGGAGTCTCCTAATTTCTAGAGATATGTCCTATGGATTGGGCGCAGTTTCCGTGGAGAGGACAGGCACAGCCCTTCGGTGTGGCTCCAGAGGCCCTATCCTGGAGGGTATGTGGGCCAGGGTTGTGGGGACAGAAATCCGAAAACACAACCTCGGCTTAGGTTTGGTACCATGGGTATGGCAGGCCGGATCTACAGTCCATGAGGGGAACTCCTCGGGTTATAAAGGAAGGGCGAGTGGGAGGCGGTCTCTCAGCCTTTTGTCCTTGCATTTGTATCCAGGAGAGCCGAGGAAGTTAGGGTTGGCCTGATGGGCTATGCACGAGTCTCCCTCTCTGGGGATTGGGCCTACCTCCAAAGACTTTGGGGTCACTTTGTGGGAAGGGTGGAATCCTGCTCTCTGGCTCAGGTGTCTCCTCAAGACAGGGATTACGGAGCAGAGCCCTGGGTCCGGGAGACTGGGAAACTCGAAATCTGGAGAGAAATGGGAGCATAGTGGCATGGCAAGCCCCATATGTGGGCTCTTGTTCCAGGCCCTAAGAGGCCTTATTTGAACACAGGGTTCACGCTGAGGTCACAATGCGAGTTTGTGCCCTAGGAGGCACTCAAGTTTGGACGTGACTTCATGGGCCACGTAGGTTTCTCCTACCCTGAAGGTGTGACACAATGCCAACAGCAAGGTGTACTGCCATGGGGAAAGAGAAGTTCTTACTTGTGCCTCAGCTTCCCCCCTGTGCTGGGATTGGACATGATGTCTAGGTTCCAATGCCTGGAAACCCAAGTTGGAAGGGGATGATGGCCTAAAGGCGTGGTGCGTCCCATGTCCTGGGTATGCAGCCAGCTTTCTCGGTGTCTGTTCGGAAGGTATGGGTTCAGGCTGCGTAAGGCAGAGCGTTAGTGCTTAGGGTAGCCTATGCAGTNCAGGCTGCGTAAGGCAGAGCGTTAGTGCTTAGGGTAGCCTATGCAGTTGGGTTGTTGCCGAAGCCCGAGCAGGCGGATCGTCATTAAGGCTTTCTGGGCAACCGCATAGGCAATGTTTTTGTTCTGCTGGGCAGGCTGAGTGCTTCGTTGTGGCCCCAGAATTCCCAATCGGGAGGGCTTGTGGGCCAGGAGTGTGAGGACTGAAGTCGGAAAACACGAGCTAGGGTTCGGTTTGGGGCCGAGGGCATGGCTGGAACCCCTCTGCAGAGGCTGATTCGAGATCTCGTGCATCTGAAATCAGTTGGAATATCACACTTTGGCTGAGGCTGCAGTTTGTGTCCATGATGGCCCCTTTATGAAGTGCTGGCCTCATGAGCCCAAGGAGGTTTTCCACGCTGAGTTGTGAGTGGCCACAAACCACAAGTTTTCTTCTGTGGGACAATCGAGTCCTACGGAATGGCTCCAGATGTCCCATACGGAAAGACTGGAAAGCAGGGCTCGAAGGATGGATTCCTGTCCACCATACATCGCATTCCCGTTGGCTCTTAGCGACAAGACGTGTTGGAACTGCTGGCTCTAAGGCGAGCTCCCTAGGGGTTTGAGTTGAAATGTACTCTCCGGAGGATGGGTCATAATGTGGGTTTGTGTCCATGGAAACCTTGGAATGTGCTAGTGGCTCAGGGGCCCTGCAGAATTCTCCTAGCCAAAGGGTTGGACACAGCTCCAAGAGAAAGCTCCCCATGTGGAGACGAGAGAGGTTCTGTTTGGTGCCTCAGAAAAGCCCCATACGCTGGTCTTCGAAACCAGCCCTCTGAGGAGAGACACCCGGAAACCAAAGCTAGGGTTCAGATTAGGGCCTAGGGGCCTGTCCGTTTCAATCTTCTGTCTCTGGGGACACTGTCTGAGAGTCTAAGTGGAGATAGATGCTCAGCTTGTGTCAGAGTGCCCCTCTTAGTCCAGGGCGGCCTACACTATTGGGATGGCCTCGGGGGTCTTGGAGGATTCTCCTAATCTGTAGTGTTGTGGCCCATGTATTGGAAACAATTTCCATGGAGATGACAGGCACAATCCTGCGGTGTGACTCCTGAGGCCCCAGGCGGCAGGGTGTGTGGGCCAGGCCTGTGGGGACGGAAGTCTGAAAACGCAATCTCGGCTTAGGTTTGTGG
>NW_019155098.1:0-1042 GCF_002288905.1 Enhydra lutris kenyoni | reverse complement strand
TACCGAACATGGGGCCCACGCAGATGGTCACCATGCGAGTTTGTGCCCAAGGCGGCACTCACGTTTGGCCGTGGCCTCATGGGCCACGTAGGTTTCTCCTACCCTGAAGGTGTGACACCATGCCAACAGTAAGATTTACTGCCATGGGTACGGAGGAGTTCTGACTTGTGCATCAGGTCCCGCCTGTGCAGGGATTGGACATAAGGTCTAGGTTCCAATGCCTGGAAAGCCAGTTTGGGACGGGATGAAGGCGTAAGTGCGTGGAGCGTCCCATGTCCTGGGTATGCAGCCAGCTTTCTGGGTGTCTGTCGGAAGGTCTGGGTTCAGGCTGCGTAAGGCAGAGCGTTAGTGCTTAGGGTAGCCTATGCAGTTGGGGTGTTGCCGAAGCCCGAGCAGGCGGATCGTCATTTGGGCTTTCTGGGCAACCGCATAGGCAATGTTTTTGTTCTGCTGGGCAGGCTGACTGCTTCGTTGTGGCCCCAGAATTCCCAATCGGGAGGGCTTCTTGGCCAGGAGTGTGAGGACGGGAGTCGGAAAACACGAGCTAGGGTTCGGTTTGGGGCCGAGGGCATGGCTGGCCCACTCTGCAGAGGCTGAATCGAGATCTCGTGCATCTGAAATCAGTTGGAATATCACACGTTGGCTGAGGCTGCAGTTTGTGTCCATGAGGGCCCCTTCATGAAGTGCTGGCCTCATGAGCCCAAGCAGGTTTTCCCACGCTGTTTTTGTGAGTGGCCACAAACCCCAAGTTTTCCTTCTGCGGGACAGTCGAGTCCTGCTGGATGGCTCCAGATGTCCCATCCGGAAAGACTGGAGAGCAGGGTTCGAAGGATGGATGCCTGTCCACCATTCCTCGCATTCCCGTTGGCTCTTAGCGACAAGACGTGTTGGAACTGCTGGCTCTGGGGCGAGCTCCCCAGGGGTTTGAGTTGAAATGGACTCTCCTGAGGATGGGTCAATGGGAAAATATGACGGCCCAAGTCCTTGCTGGTTCTGATGTACTGGTTTTCGGCCCGCTGTCTCCTTGTCTGTCGGGACGTCT
>NW_019155097.1:2991-7586 GCF_002288905.1 Enhydra lutris kenyoni | reverse complement strand
AGACATTTTAACAATGTTTATTCTTCCGATCCAAGAGCATGGAATGTTCTTCCATCTTTTTGTGTCTTCTTCAGTTTCTTTCATGAGTGTTCTGTAGTTCCTCGAGTATAGTTACTTCACCTCTTTGGTTAGGTTTATTCCCAGGTATCTTATGGTTCTTGGTGCTATAGTAAATGGAATCGATTCTCTAATTTCCTTTTCTGTATTTTCATTGTTAGTGTATAAGAAAGCCAATGATTTCTGTACATTGACTTTGTATCCTGCCACATTACTGAATTGCTGTATGAGTTCTAGTAGTTTAGGGGTGGAGACTTTTGGCTTTTCATATTCTTTACTCAATAATGGAATTGCTGGATCATGATATTTTTACTTTATTTTTTGAGGAACATCCACACTGTTTTCCACAGTGGCTTCACCAGCTTTTATTTCCACCAAGTGTGTGAGGGTTCCTTCTTCTCCACATCCTCACCCCACACTTGTTTTTTCTTGTCTTTTTGATTCTACGCATTCTGACAGGTGGGAGGTGGTATCTCATTGTGGTTTTGAGCTACATGTCCCTGATGATGAGCCTCTTTCCAGTAGGTCTGTCGACCATCCGTATGTCTTCTTTGGAGAAATGTCTGTTCTGCTTTTTAACTGGATTGTTTGTGTTGTTGAGTTGTATAATTTAGTGTATATTTTGGACATTGACCTCTTGGGAGATAAGTTGTTTGCAAATCTCTTCCCCTATTCAGTAGTTTGCCTTTTTGTTTTGTTGCTGGTTTCCTGACTGTGCAAAAGCTTTTGTTTCCGTGTAGTCCCAGTAGTTTTTTTTCCATTAATTTTATTTGTTCAGTGATCCAAGATTCACTGTTTGTGCACCACACCCAGTGCTCCATGCAATCCATGCTCTCCTTAATACCCAACACCAGGCTCACCCATTAGGTTATTTTTGCTTTTGTTTCCTTGCCTGAGGAGACGTATCCATGACCATGTTGCTAAGGGTCATGTCCGAGAGATTACTACCTGTGCTCTCTTCCAGTCTCATGGTTTCAGCTCTCACATTTAGGTCTTTCATTTTGAGTTTATTTTTGTGTATAGTGTAAAAAGTCCAATTTCAATCTTTTGCAGGCAGCTATCCAGTTTTTCCAGAACCATTTATTGAAGAGACTGTCTTTTCCCCCGTTATATATTCTTACTTCTTTTGTAATTGACCATTCAAGGGTGGGCTTATTTTGGGGCTCTCCACTCTATTCTTTTGATTGATGTGTTTGTTTTTGTGCCAGCATCATGCTGTTTTGATTATTACAGCTTTGTAATGTATCTTGAAATCTGGGATTTTGACACCTGTAGCTTTGTTCTTCTTTCTCAAGATTGCCTTGGCTATTTGATGTGTTTTGTGGTTCCATACAAGTTTTAGTATTTTGTTCCAGCTTTGTGAAAAATGCTGTTGGTGTTTTGATAGGGATCGCATTGAATCTGTGGGTTGTTAGGAGTAATATGGACATTTTAATAGTACCACTTTTTTCAAGCCATGAGCATGGAATATCTTTCCTTTTGTGGCATCTTCAACTGCTTTCATCAGTGTTTTAGTCTACAGAGAACAAGTCTTTCACATCTTTGGTTAAATTTATTCCTAGGTATTTTATTCTTTTTGATGCCACTGTAAATGGAGTTATTTTCTTAATTTCTGTTTATGCTACTTTGTTATTAGTGTGTAGAAATGCTGATTTCTGGTTATTAATTTTGTATCCTGAAGTTTACTTAATTCATTTATTGCTTTTAGCAGTTTACTGGGGAGGAGTCTTTAGGATTTTCTATATATGTCATCTGCAAATAGTGACAGTTTAACTTCATTACCCATAAGGGTCCCTGCTCTTCATTGTCGTCATCTGATTGCTGTGGCTAGGATTTCAAGTACTGCGTGAAATAAAAGCTAGCCTGCTAATTTCTTAAAGCTCCCAGGGTTAAGGCTGCTGGGTTTCAAAGTCAAGTGCTATGGGAACTTCTCTTCTCAGTGGGGGTCCCTAGAGCCTTGGGTACCTAGGGTGGGATAGATCCACTTCCCCAGGCTTGTGATGTGTCTATGTGGGGCTAGTTGTGCGAGGGTTTGGGTGCCCAGTGGCATCTCTACCCCCCACCCTGCTCAAGGCAGGTTCTCTCCATGGTTAGCTGTGGAAGAGCTGTTCTGCGTCTTTGTCATCTTCAGAGTTAGTTGTACAGATACTGTTGTCTCAGTGTGTCCATGGGATGAGGTGAGCACAGGATCCTCTCCCTTCACTATCTCCCCAAAACCTCAGCAGATTTAAAAATGTATGCTATAATACGTTAGCTGTAGGCACAGTGTTNAGATTTAAAAATGTATGCTATAATACGTTAGCTGTAGGCACAGTGTTGAACAGATCTCAACAACTTAACTGTCTTGCATAACTAGAATTTCCTACCTGTTCAGCAGTAACTCCCAGTTTGCCCATCCCCACACCCCTGGTAACGGCCAGTCTATGTTCTGTTTTTCCAAGTTTGACTCTCTTATTTTTTTATCATGTTCAGTTACAGCAGCCGCTGTATGGTACATCATTAGTTTTCGATGTCGTGTTCAATGATTCATGAGTTGAATATAACATCCAGTAATCATCACAACAGGTGCCCTCCTCAATACCCATCACCCAGCTAGCCCATCCTACCCACCCACGTCCCCTCAGAAATCCTCAGTTTGTTTCTCAGAGTCCACAGTCTTTCATGGTTCATCTCTCCCTCTGATTCCCCCCCTGTTCATTTTCCCTTTCCTTCTCCTAATGTCCTCCATGCTATTCCTTATATTCCACATATGACTGAAACCAAATGATCATTGACTTTTTCTGCTTGACTGACTTCACTCAGCATAATCCCCTCCATTTCCATCCATGTTGGTACAAATGGTGGGTATCCATCCTTTCTGATGGCTGAGTGATATTCCATGGACCACATCTTCTTTATCCATTCTACTGTTGAAGGACATCTCGGCTCCTTCCACAGTTTGGTGCCGGTGGATATTGCTGCTATAAACATTGGGGTACAGATGGCCCTTCTTTTCACTACATCTGTATCCTTGGGGTAAATACCCAGTAGTGCGATTGCTGGGTCGTATCGTAGCTCTATTTTCAACTTTTTGAGGAACCTCCCTGCTGTTTTCCAGAGTGGCTGCACGAACTTGCATTCCCACCAACAGTGTAGGAGGCTCCCCTTTCTCTGCATCCTCACTAGCATCTGTCATTTCCTGACTTGTTAATTTTAGCCATTCAGACTGGTGTGAGGTGGGATCTCGTTGCGCTTTGGATTTGTATTTCCCCGATGCCAAGTGATGTGGAGCACTTTTTTATGCGTCTGTTGGCCATTTGTAGATCTTCTTTGGAGAAATGTCTGTTCATGGCTTCTGCCCATCTCTTGATGGGATTATTTGTTCTCTGCGTGTTGAGTTGGAGGAGGGTTTTTTTTT
The DNA here is from genome assembly GCF_002288905.1 of Enhydra lutris kenyoni. Taxonomy (NCBI): domain Eukaryota; kingdom Metazoa; phylum Chordata; class Mammalia; order Carnivora; family Mustelidae; genus Enhydra; species Enhydra lutris. The sequence goes on along the minus strand of NW_019155097.1, from coordinate 4,132 downwards.
TCATGGTTTATTTAATGATCTTCGAAATTCCTCTGGTGTTGTTACTGTGGACTTTAATCATCTTTATTATGTCAGTTAGCTTCTGCGTCGTACATACTCAGTCCTTGATGCAGTGTCAGTGATTCGTTAGTTAAGTGTAACACCCGGTGCTCATCACAGCACGTGCCCTCCTCAGAGCTGGACGCCAGCCCTTTATCTGTAAGGTCATTTGCAAAAAGCTTCTCCCCTCCACAGGTTGCCTTGTAGTCTTGTTGACAGTGTCCTTTGCTGTGCAGAAGCTTTTCATCATGACGAAGTCCCACAAGTTCATTTTTACTTTTGTTTCCCTTGCCCTTGGAGACGGGTCTAGCCAGAAGTTGCTGCGGCTGAGGTGGGAGAGGTAGCTGCCCGTGTTCTCTAGGATTCTGATGGACTCCTGTTTCATCCATTTTCAGTCTATCTTTGCATGTGGTGTGAGAGAATCGTCCACTTTCATTCTTCACGTGGCTGTCCAACGCCGCCTCCTGGCGCGCGCAGGAGAAGGATGAGGCACAAACAAGTCCGCCGCAAGAGAGGGAGCAGGGGACGACCGCTGGAAGGACCGTCGCCCGAGCAACTCCTCGGCCCCATATTTATTAGACACAGATAACAACAAAGGAGGAGAAGGTTACACATTAGCCATAGGTCTCGTGGGTAAAAAGAAGGAATGGGAGTCCAACACTGATCATAAGTCTTATAGGTAAAGAAGAGGAGGAGTAAGGTGCGTCTGGTCCAGCAGCATGAACTTGAAGTTGAGCAAGTGCACTTACAGGGATCACCGTCACAGCAGGCTTTCTCTGAGGCAGGGAGACAATGGAGAAGGGAAGCAGGTGGTGTTCAGTGTTCACCCTGAGCGGGCCGGGCATCCCCCGCTGCTCAGCTTCAAGGTCGTGTATCATCCTCCCCCAGAGGCCCACTGCTAGGAGAGCTGTTCCTCAAGGTCATCTTTTAGCACACTTGCTTGACCAGCACAACTGCTCATTAGTTAAAGTGGTATTCTGAGCAGCGTATTATCCTGAGGGATGGTTACATTTCCCCCTTTTCGTTTGTGTAGAAGTAGGAAGGTCGATTGTGCAACTTCTCGATCCATTAGTTGTCGGAAGGACTTTTGTGTGCATCTGAG
>NW_019155097.1:0-2967 GCF_002288905.1 Enhydra lutris kenyoni | reverse complement strand
GATACAAAGAATGATCATTCCACCAATAATGCCAAGACCAGTTTGTTTGATCCAAGTAAAGAGGTGTAGATCAGTCAGAACATCGTGAATCCTCAGTGCAGGACTCACTCCTGGAGCTGACGGTAATGATGAGCGAGGAATGCCTTGAATAGTATCTTGAAGCTGTTTAATATCCAAAGTCAAGTCATCGCCATAACCGGTAATGTGACGGCGAGTCTTGCTCCACGATATTTCTGATTCGCTACAGAATCAGACTGGAAGGACATTCCAGTCACATGAGAAGTGGAGCCGAGGTTTCATGTGTTGAATCATCTCCTGCGTGTGTCCCGGCGGATTCTAGATCGGAGATTCTTCCATCTGATCTGTGATCTGTGACTGTCGGTTCCAGGCTTTGCTGGCATTCTCGTTGCCACTTTTGTACAAACTGTGTGGTTTGTGCGGTCTGGTGCGAGGCCGTTCCAGCAGTGGCAGCCGTAGCAGTAATGGGTTAATCCCTAGGATGGCCGCCACAGGCAGCCCAAAAACCTTCTTGTTCCACGGACCCAGTCCTTCAGAACTGCTAGAAGTGCGTGCGTGTCTGGAGAGCTCCCCAAACATGGGGTGTCTCCCCGGTGACCAGACGCCTGTCTTCTTCCAGCTCTGAGAACGACACGTGTCTGTGTAAACATTCTCGCTCACGCAAGTGAACATTTTACCTTTGGGACAATGTATTTCTCTTTCATTATGATCAAAAGTCATTTTTCCAGTAACAAAGACATAGAGATCTCTAACACGGGCTCTTACCCATTCTTGTCTCACCAGGGAGAAGGTGAGTGCGTGATTGCACTGAGTGTAAGAGCCCCCAAACTCTTAGGTGATTTAAAGCAGCCGTGACCTTCCGTAAACTCTTTTGTCTTTTATGATAGTCAGCAAAAGGGGATGGTGCCCAAAGTCCCCGCCCCTGCCATACCAGAGACGCATTTTCCTGTAGAGGTTTGTCGCATGATGAGGTGATCAAAAACTTGCCATTTTAACTTCCGGTGAAAGGAGCAAGGTGTCCCGTGCACTTGGTGACTGCCATCCCCTTAGGGGACCAGTCCCGTACGATTCCGGAGGAATCATTAATGACGACACTGGCGTAGAAGCTCGACCATCCTCCCACGAGGGGCGAATTCCCCCATTGGACCACATCTGTGTCGTTTTGCATTTGGGCATGGGGGTGCTGCTGTGCTATAGTGAGGACCCCGATATTCACTGGCTTGGGATCCTCTGGTGGAGAGTAAACCTCACTGAACTGTAGTCAGACTGTCGTCAGTGGGAAAGTCCACCAAGCATCTTCGATCATCAGGGATGGGACGACTGGAACGACTGCCGATACGTATGGGTCTATTTTGATCTCCCAAGGTAAGGTTCTGTTCGTGCCCTCCTCTTGGGGCACTAACGGCAGTCTGGGACCCAGTATTCCAGCTCCCACACCGAGGCATTCCAGTAAATCGGTCTTGTATCTTCTCCCCACTCCAGGGGCGGAGCAGGAGGGTTGGGTGCACACGCCCAGGAAGTGCAGTTACCGACTTGTGCACGACACTCGGGAAGACGTCCGGCGACCCTGATGAGGGCCGGCACAGTACATCAGACGTGGGAACAGCAGCAGTCTCGATGTGCTGTAAAACACACACTGTATATAAAGAATCAGATAACAGACTAAATGCAGAAGAAACATCTTGAAACAATGTAATAACCACCATTAATTCTGATCTCTGTGCTGAGAGGTAGTAGATGAGTTTTGAGGAAGGACCATAGTAACAGGCTTTGTCTCTTGTTCCCTCATCACTCCCCCTGAACAATTTTTGACCCTTAAATCTTTATAAGGTTGTTGATGGTGAAAGTCTCAGTTTCTGTAAGTTCTTCCTGCCGAATAGGGGCATAGAGTCGTCCCTGGATTCTTCATCCTTTTCATTAAATGGTGCCTTCGCATGGGCTGGCAGAGCCGATGGCGATGGTGCCACTGGCCATGGCAGAGCAGCAGTGGTTCCCTCGGAAATTCCTCCTTTGTACGTTCCTTACGATGACTTCAGTAATTCCCTTTTTCTCCGGGCTGGCGTGTCCAGGCTCCTCTTTAGAGTCTCCGGAACACCCAGCGTCGCGCTCCAGACCGGGAGTGTGAAGGCTCCAGAGCGGAGCGAGGGAGGGTCTGGGGGACTGTGCGGTAACGGGAATCGGCTTCCCTGCAGCGGCCAGAGTCTGAACTCACCACCTCACGTCCCTGATGTGGGGAACCGGAAGCAGTGTTCTCGAGTTCCTTTCAAAAGCTCCCAAAGTTGGCCCTCGCTGGCTTTTGCTCAAAATTTGTCTCAACAGGGACACCTGGGTGGCTCAGTGGGTTAAGCGTCTGCCTTCGGCTCAGGTCATGATCTCAGGGTCCTGGGATCGAGCCCTGCATTAGCAGGGAGCCTGCTTCTCTCTCTCTCTCTGCCTGCCTGTGCACACTCTCTCTCTCTCTCTGACAAATTAAAAAAACTAAAAAAAAAAAAGTCATCTGCACAAACATACGTAAGGGCGATATTCGTCTGTGCTCTTTATATATATTTTAAAATTACTTTTATGAGCCTACAACATGTCATTTGCCCCAGGGGCACAGGTCTGTGAGCGGTTGGGCTGACACACTTGCTCCCTAGATGGGCCGCACCCTGCGAGGAGGCCGCAGCTCTCCAGCGGGAAGAAGACACCGCCGCGCGAAACCTGCGCTGGGGCCTCCTGTCCCGTTTCGTCTCTCGTTCCTGTTCCGGCACCACGTGCTGCCTCCTGATGGCTCAGGAGAAGGATGAGGCACAAACAAGTCCGCCGCAAGAGAGGGAGCAGGGGATGACCGCTGGAAGACCGTCACCCGAGCAACTCCTCGGCCCTGTATTTATTAGACACAAGATAACCAGAGGGAGGAGGAGGTTACGCATTAGCCATAGGTCTCGTGGGTAAAAAGAAGGAATGGGA
>NW_019155096.1:0-7589 GCF_002288905.1 Enhydra lutris kenyoni | reverse complement strand
TGGGCAGAGGCTCCCTGGGCTCGGCCAGGCCTGCACCTGCGTCACCTCTCCATGAATTCCCAGGACACCCTGTAGGTGAGTGACCCAGGACGTCTGTGTCACACCCCATGGCTCGTGCCATCCATCCCATCATGAGGCCCCGGCGGCACCTTGGGTCCCCGTGTGGCCCGTGACTGCTTCAGCTCCAGGGGTCCCTCCCGGTGCCCCTGCACTGAATGGGGACTTTCCGGGCCGTAGCAACCTTCCGTCCGCCTGTTCCAGCAGCGCACCCTCTGCACGGAGACCCTGGGGTGCCCTGGCCCGCACCCACGTCAGCTCCAGCCATCCTAGCAGGGTGGCCCCGGGCCAGCGTGCACCGGGACCCGCAGCCTCTCCCCACAGTCCCAGCCGACTGCTGGCCGAAGCCACCGGCACTGCGGCCCGTTGGGGGCCGCTCCTGAATGAGGCGGTTCCCTCCAGATTCGGAGATACGGCGCTTCCGCCGCTTCACAGAACACGGAGAGTCCGACAAAACGGAGACGCGACCGCTCCGAGGGATGAACGAGACGGAGCTTCGGGGAACACGGCGGCTGCACGAGAGGGCATCGGCGGCTCACAGGACGCGGGAGGACGGACCCGCCATCTGGACGACAGGGTCGGGGCGGCCGGGACACGTGACGACATGAGCAGAGTGTGGGTCCGATGAGATCAGGGACCACATCACGTCCACCCACATTCTCGCCGCAGGGATCCCAGGAGAGGAGTTAACACGTGCGGAACAGTTTCTTCAGGAAATACTGTCCCCAAATGTCCCTGACCCGGAGAAGAAGACCGAGATCCAGAGGGAAGCAGACGTTCTCTGAGGGAGTCTGTCGTGACGCCAGCCTCCCTCAGGACAAGAAAATCCTCAACGTGACGTCGTGCCTCAAGGAGCTCGAAGAACAAACAAAGGTTGAAGTTGGCAGAAGTAAGGAAATGCCGAAGGTCAGCGTGGAAAGGAAGGAAACAGACTAGAAAACCAAAAGATCAATAAAGTGGAGAGCCGATTCTTTGAAAAGAAACAAAACTGATAAACATTTAGCTGGACTCATTATAAAAACCAGCGACTCAAATACACAAGATTGGAAATGAGAGGGAAAAGCACCGGCCAGCAGAGACGCACAAAGGATTAGGAGACCACGACGACACGTTCCCCACCCGGCACTGTACGACCCGGAAGGAGCGGGAACACTCCTGTGAACATCGGTCTTCCCAGACAGAATCAGGAAGAATTACCAGTGACAAAAATCAATAATCAAAAAACCTCCCAACACATCAAAGTCCAGGACCAGATCGTTTCTACCAAACATTTCAGCAAGTGCTAATGATTATTCCCCTCAAGCCAATTCAAAATCAGAAAAAGAAGGAAACCTTTTGCATAGTAATTGGACAGTATTACTATTAAAATGAAAAAAGAACTTTCTTCTTTTGGATTAGTTTGGTCAATGGTTTATCGAGCTTATTGATTCTTTCAAAAAACCAGCTTCTAGTTTTGTTGATGCGTTCTACTGTATCTCTAGTTTCTATCTCATTGATCTCTGCTCTAATTTTGATTATTTCCCTTCTTGTGGATGGGGTTGGCTTAATTTGTTGTTGATTCTCTAGTTCTTTAAGGTGTAAAGAGAGCTGGTGTATTCTGGATTTTTCAGTTTTTTGAGTGTGGCTTGGATATCTATGTATTTCCCCCTTAGAACCGCCTTTGCTGTATCCCATGGGTTTTGGCCTGAAGTGTCTTCATTCTCATTGGTTTCCATGAATTGTTTAAGTTCTTCTTTGATTTCCTGGTTGATCCAAGCATTCTTTTTTTTTTTTTACATTTTTTTTTTTTATTCATTTGACAGAGAGAGAGAGATCACAAGTAGACAGGCAGGCAGAGAGAGAGGGAGAAGCAGGCTCCCCGCCAAGCAGAGAGCCTGATGGGGGACTCCATCCCAGGACACTGAGATCAGGACCTGAGCTGAAGGCAGAGGCCCAACCCACTGAGCCACCCAGGTGCCCCTGATCCAAGCTTTCTTAAGCAAGGTGGTCTTTAGCTTCCAAGTGTTTGGACTCCTTCCAAACTTTTCCTTGTGGTTGAGCTCCAGTTTCAAAACATTGTGGTCTGAGAATATGCTGGGAATAATCTCAATCTTTTGGTATCAGTTGAGCCCTGAATTGTGACCCAGTATGTGGTCTATTCTAGAGAAGGTTCCATGTGCGCTCGAGAAGAATGAGTATTCTGTTGTTTGAGGGTAGAATGTTCTGTATATATCTATGAGGTCCATCTGGTCCAATGTGTCATTCAAAGCTCTTGTTTCTTTATTGATTTTCTGCTTGGATGATCTATTACTGAGAGTGGCGTGTTAAGATCCCTATTAATGCATTCATATCAACATGACTCTTTATCTTGATTAACAGTTGTCTTATGTAGTTGACTGCTCCCATATCGGGGGCATAAATATTTACAATTGTTACATCTTCTTGGTGGATGGACCCTTTAAGAATGATGTAGTGTTCTGTATCTCTGACTACAGTCTTTAGTTTGAAATTTATCTAATATGAGAATCGCTACCCCCACCTGCTTTTGAGTCCCACTGGGATGACAGATGCTTCTCCATCCCTTCACTTTCAGTCTGGATGTATCCTTAGGTTCAAAATGGGTCTCTTGTAGAAAACATATGGATGGGTCCTGTCGTTTAATTATGAATGAAAAGAGAGATCACAACTAACACCAAGGAAATAGAAACAATCACCAGAAATTATTACCAAAAGTTATATCCCAGTAAGTTAAGCAACCTAGACGAAATGGATGCTTTCCTGGAAACCTATAAACTTCTAAGACTGAATCAGGAAGAAATTGACAACCTGAATAGACCGATATCTAGTAACGAGACAGAAGCAGTGATCAAAGCCTCCCAAAACACAAGAGCCCAGGACCTGATGGATTTCCTGGAGATTTCTACCAAACTTTCAAAGAAGAAATAACACCTATTCTCCTGAAGCTGTTTCAAAAAATAGAAGGAGAAGTAAAACTTTCAGACTCTTTCTATGAAGCCAGCATTACCCTGATCCCCAAACCAACCCACCAAGCAAAGACCCCACCAAAAAGGAGAATTTCGGACCAATATCCCTGATGAATATGGATGCTAAGATTCTCAACAAGATCCTAGCTAATAGGATCCAATAGCATATTAAAAGGATTATCCACCATGAACTGGTGGGATTTATTCCTGGGATGCAAGGGTGGTTCAACATTCACAAATCAATCCATGTGATAGAACAAATCAATAAGAAAAGACAGAAGAACCACATGGTCCTCTCAGTCGATGCAGAAAAAGCATTTGACAAAATCCAGCATCTGTTCCTGATCAGAACGCTTCACAGTATAGGGATAGAGGGAACATTCTTCAACTTCATAAAATCCATCTATGAAAAACCCACAGCGAATATCATTCTCAACGGGGAAAAGCTGACAGCCTTCCCTTTGAGATCAGGAACACCACAAGGATGTCCACTCTCACCACTCTTGTTCAACATGGTACTAGAAGTCCTAGCACCAGCAATCAGACAACAAAGAGAAATAAAAATGTATTCAAATCAGCAAAGAAGTGACAATTTCTCTCTTCATAGATGACATGATACTTTGTATGGAAAACCCAAAAGGCTCCACCCCCAAACTACTAGAACTCATTCAGCAATTCAGTAATGTGGCAGGATACAAAATCAATGTACAGAAATCAGTTGCTTTCTTATACACTAACAATGAAAATACAGAAAGGGAAATTAGAGAATTGATTCCATTTACTATAGCACCAAAACCATAAGATACCTGGGATATATACCTTACCAAAGAGGTAAAGGATCTGTACTCGAGGAACTACAGAACACTCATGAAAGAAACTGAAGACAGGAAAAGGTGGGAAAGCATTCCATATGCATGGATTGGAAGAATAAAGATTGTTAAACTGTCTATACTGCCTAGAGCAATCTATACTTTCAATGCCATCCTGGTCAAAATTCCACTGGCATTTTTCACAGAGCTGGAGCAAACAATCCTAAAATTTGTATGGAACCAGAAGAGACCCCGCATTGCTAAGGAAATGTTGAAAAAGAAAAACAAAACTGGGGGCATCACGTTGCCTGATTTCAAGCTTTACTACAAAGCTGTGATCACCATGACAGCATGGTACTGGCATTAAAACAGACACATAGACCAGTGGAACAGAGTAGAGAGCCCAGATAAGGACCCGTGACTCTATGGTCAAATAATCTTTGACAAAGCAGGAAAAAATACACAGTGGGAAAAAGTCTCTTCAATAAATAGTGCTGGGAAAATTGGACAGTGATATGTAGAAGAATGAAACTCAACCATTCTCTTACACCATACACAAAGATAAACTCGAAAAGGATAAAAGACTTCAACATGAGGCAGGAATCCATCAGTATCCTAGAGGAGAACACAGGCAGGAACCTCTTTGACATCAGCCACAGTAACCTCTTTCAAGATATGTCTCCAAAGGCAAAGGAAACAGAAGCGAAAATGAACTTTTGGGACTTCATCAAGATCAAAAGCTTCTGCACAGCAAAGGAAACAGTCAACAAAACAAAGAGGCAACCCACGGAATGGGAGGAGATATTCGCAAATGACGATACAGACAAAGGGCTGATACCCAGGATCTATGAAGAACTCCTCAAACTCAACACACACAAAAGAGATAATCATGTCAAAAAGTGGGCAGAAGATATGAACAGACACTTCTCCAAAGAAGACATACAAATGGCTGTCAGACACATGAAAAAATGCTCATCACCACTAGCCATCAGGGAGATTCAAATCAAAACCACACTGAGATGCCACCTTACACCAGTTAGAATGGCCAAAATTAATAAGACAGTAAATAACTTGTGTTGGAGAGTTCATGGAGAAAGGGGAGCCCTCTCACACTGTTGGTGGGAATGCAAGTTGGTGCAGCCACTCTGGAGAACAGTGTGGAGATTCCTTAAGAAATTACAAATAGAGCTTCCCTATGACCCTGCAATTGCACTACTGGGTATTTACCCCAAAGATACAGATGCAGTGAAAAGAAGGGCCAGCTGTACCCCAATGTTCATAGCAGCAATGGCCACGGTCACCAAACTGTGGAAAGAACCAAGATGCCCTTCAACGGACGAAAGGATAAGGAAGATGTGGTCCATATACACTATGGAGTATGATGCCTCCATCAGAAAGGATGAATCCCCAACTTTTGTAGCAACATGGACGGGACTGGAGGAGATGATGCTGAGTGGAATAAGTCAAGCAGAGAGAGTCAATTATCATATGGTTTCACTTACTTGTGGAGCATAAGGAATAACACGGAGGACATGGGGAGATGGAGAGGAGAAGGGAGTTGGGGGAAATCGGAGGGGGAGATGAACCATGAGAGACTATGGACTCTGAGAAACAATCTGAGGGTTTTAGATGGGTGGGGGTGGGAGGTTGGGTGAGCCTGGTGGTGGATATTGTGGAGGGCACGTATTGCATGGAGCAGTGGGTGTGGTGTATAAATAATGAATTCTGGAATACTGAAAAGAAATTTAAAAATAAATAAAATTAAAAAAAAAGAAAAGAACATTAACTCATATTCCATTTTGGGGAATCTCTCCCACAGAAATAAAAGGACTGCTTCAAAAGATGTCAATGTTCATCATTGCATTACTTGTAGTGGCTGAAACCAGAGAACCTCTTTTGAGAGCTGGCTTAGCCACACTGTGAAGTTGATGCACTGGTTACAGTTTTGTTGACTTCAGGGATGACCACATGTGAACGAAAAAGAAACCTGAGCTGCACAGAGATGAGCCTCGCAACTACACTATTTTCCCCCAAAGCATCGGAGCGGTAGGTGGTGGAGGAGGGGGCATTATCACTTCATTACATCTCGATATTCTTCTACTTGTTATAACTTACAGCAGCTGTGCGATAAACTCAAGTGAGAAAAAAATCTAAGAAAGATAAAGCAAGGGGCCCCTTATACTGCGTACACAGCACACGTAGGATCTTGGCATGTAACACACGTCCTTGGTGGCCCATGTCGACCTTCAGTCTCCCAGCACAGATTCCCACCCCAGCAATAAGGGATTCGCTCCTGATACACCCTCCCTTGATCGTACTGGGAGTGATGATCAGCCTCTGCCTCGAAACTTAATAGGCAGGACTTTCTACACAGGTGCCCCTCCCCCAAACAGGCTGAGTCCTATCATTTATGCCCACCTTACACCCTATGCAAGAAGCCAACTCTGAGAGACGGGAGACACTTACAGGTCTTTGTGGGACCGGTAGAAGGTTCCATTGGAGGAACAAGGGCAGCCAATTCTGAAACCATCAAATCATGCTGAGTTTTCAATATGGAAAGACCAAGCAGTCTCGATCTAACACACACGCCCTGGCGGCTTGGTCATCGTTGGGCACAATGGACAAAACTAGCCACGTGGCACAGAACAAAAATGAATTTCCAACAGAAGCAAACAGTGCAATGGAAATTCGACACGAAGCCATTGGAGAAATGACCAGAAATAACAACAGACTGGACAAAAACAACACGGATGTTATTCCTCTGACTGTAGACTGACACCTGCTGCAGGAAGACGGGCTGGTTCGGGGAATGCTCCTAGAGCAGCTATGATCTCAGGGAGGTCCTGGTTCTGGGAGCCCAGACAGCCTAGCCGGAAGTGAAGGAGACGCCACACATCCTCATGTCGTGATTCCTTGGGAAACTGAAATTAGACAATAGGCGGTTCCAGGAGGAAACAGGACAATGGTCGCCACACTTGTGCGGTTCCCTGATGTCCCCTGATGTGCCACAGAGAGCATCCTTATGACACATGGGGAAAACACTCCTACTCTGAAAACCATGAAATATAGATGAAAAAAGTTGTGACAACACAAACAAATGGAAAGTTACACGGAACTCATGGAATAAAAGAACTAAGGTTGTTAAAATGTCCACAAAAGACCTCCATATTCAAAACCATCCTTGGGGCACATGGGGGGCTCATGGGTTAAGCATCTGCCTTTGCCTCAGCTCATGATCCCGGTGTCCTGGGATTCCACCCATCGGCCTCCTGCTAGGTGGGAATGGACTTCTCCCCCTCCCTCTGCCTGCCACTCCCCCTGTTTCTGCTCTCTCTCTCTCCCTCTGTCAAATAAATAAATACATCTTTAAAAAAAATCCCTATGAAAATACCAATAGAATTTTTCACAGAACTAGAACAATTAATAAATCTAAAATGTGTGTGGAACCACGGAGACCCTGCAGAGCCAAAGCAATCCAGAGAAGGAAGAATGAACCTGGAGGCTTCGCTATCCCAGATCTCAACACACACCACAAAGCTGTCGGGATCGTCGCAGCACGGGGCTGGCACAGAAACAGACCCGGATCAGCGGAGCAGGACAGACAACCCCAGAAATACACCCATGCCTTTATGTCAGTTTATCTACGACAGGGGAGACAAGAATACGCAGTGGGGCAAAGGCAGTGTCTTCGATACATGGTGCTGGGAGACGTGCACACCCACGTGCAAAAGACTGAAAGTGCAACACTGTCTTGCGCCGC